>NC_056739.1:258807376-258824876 GCF_019279795.1 Protopterus annectens
CACTGTTACATACAATGGCCTCTGGAGTGCATAAGGGCACAAATGTATTGTGTAGGGGAAGCCCACACATATATGGCCCCAACCCCACTGTATGTGTGAGTGACACAACAGCAGTGGACTGATGGCAGGAATGGCAGCATGATATACTCACAGCCCACTACAGAACAACCCCTGACAGCATGTCATATGTGCAAAGCCTGGTATGTAGGTGGAGGACAGAGGCTGGAACACAGGCCCATATGTGAAATGCTGTTACCATACACTAAGCAAGTTGCTGGTGTTACAGGATAGTCTGCAACATACCCTTAGTCAGGAATATGAAGTTAGAAACAGAAATGGATGTAGCCATGTACTGTTATCACTCAACATACACACTGCCAGTGAAATCTGTGACACAAGACCTGTGTGGTGGACAGACAAAACATAGGAGGCACACCTCTGGCCATCAAGAGGATAGGCCCACAGTTGAGATCTATGCAGACAGACTGCATTCCAAGGTAAAGTAGTAAGTACACACAAACCCTGTAACACTAGTATTATACAATGCATACATCAACTGTACTCACACTCTGTCTGTAGTTCTGGAACCCCCTACAAATATGTAGCTGGTTTGAGTGTGCAGGTTCTACTGTAAGAGGTATTGCTACCTGCTGTCTGTAACACTGATGCCCACACACAGGAAGGATGTCCATCACACAGGAAAGGTAAAGAGACCATGCCCACATGATGTAGGGATTTATAGTAGGTGGTTGCCATGACAGTGGTAATTGGGAGTACTACAAAGCAAGCTGTATGCAGTTAGCAAGTGGATGACACTGATTGGTGCAGAGGCCATCACCTGATCATGTGCATCACCCAAAAAAACATGCTGCAATCTATTCAAAGCAGCTCAATCCATTTACTGGAGAGAGACCGAGAGAGAGAGAGAGAGAGAGAGAGTAAGAAAGTAAGAAAAAAAGAAAGAAAAAAAATCCAAGCCTAAGGCAAAGGCGAAGCAAAAGCCAAAGGAAAAGAAGTATAAGAACATCCAGCAAACTATCCAGAACAGACATCATTCCCACAACAAGTATGTGAAGTATATATGCATGTACTTAAAAGTAGTACCTGGTCCATAATGATGTGATAGATGATGTGGAATGGTTTATATGTGCCATCAGGTGTTGTAATGACGTTCAACTGAACAACTGCTATGGACAATAGTGTCTGTCCCTGTGGGTAATAGGCCATAGCCATAAACTGTGCAAATTAGCACTGACTGACAAGATATAAGCCATCATAGTGTGTGTTGTGTAATGGGAAGTATGTATATTACGTGGCCAATAGCTGGTGGTGGAAGTAATGCCATTATGATGGACATGTGGGACCCACAGCCCACCCCTTTTAGGATAGTCAGGTTAATCTGTAATGTAGTATGCAGGAATGCCATAGGTGTGTAATAGGGTTACCTGCAATCAGGTCATACATATACCCCACCCCCAATGTCAGGCTGTGTCCATATGTGGCACCTGTCTGCGTTATAGCAAGGCAGAATGGTGCAGCTGTGCAGGACGGTGTTGTGAGATTGTGGACCTGAAGTCTGACTGCACCCCACATATAGGTATGAATATATGTACATATGTACACATATATAATAGAGAAAGATATATATATATATATATATATATATATATATATATATATATATATATCAGCATGTATGTCCACAAATATACAGATACCTATGTGTGGACATGTACACATATATAATATAGAAATATATATATATATATATATATATATATATATATATATATATATATATATATATATATATATATATATATATATATATATATATATATATCCAACAAAACACAGCAGCTGCACTTCTGTCGGTAAATACTGCGCTGAGTAAAGCAATGAGTAAGACAATAGAAATGAAAACTTCAGCGTCAGTAACCATGCAGGTTGACAAAGTCACTCAAAAAGAATATTCCAAGATAAACGTGGTTTACAAACAAGACATAGAACGTTTATTGTGCACTCAGACGGTAAGCGCTTTCACACTTGCTTCTTCAGACCATAACATACTGAGTACTTGAACAGTTACATTTAAAAACATTGTTGCCAATCAGAGCAACGCGCCCTAAAGCGTCATTTCCTTCACTGATTTTAGTATCATTAAGAAATATAAATCTGTGATATCAAAACAAGAAACACATAAATGCATAAACAGTGCTTCCAAACATCTTGAGAAGCAAACTGTCACAGACAGAAGTTTAAAAACATATTCGAGTGATAAAATCAAAATATACAAATTAATAAACACTCAAACTCTGTGAATGTAAAGTGAAGTATAACCTAGTCCTTAAAACACTGCTCAATTGCAAATGCTTACATGAACTCTAAATAGATTTAACTTCCTCTCTGATCACAATTCGGCAGACCACGTATATTAACAATGTAACGCGTATTGCGAGTGCATAGCGTAGTATAATTGCAAAAATACTCACAATTATCTAATATAAGGATTAGGCTACATACCTTTGCTTCACGCCTAATCTGAATTCTCCTGTATATAATAGTGTATACTCAAAAATATATACAATAAAAAACGAAGATATAATCCTCGTAGGTTATACTAAAATTTATGACTTATTACATATATTCAAGCCATATATTCAAAGATTCATAATTACGATATCAAATAACTGCGCTAATGCTGTCGCTAACTAAAAAATAGAACTACAAATCTGCATTCACCTTGGTAAAAGAACCAATACTATCAAAATGTATCAAAATGTGTTAAAGCATATATCACATATATAAATACATGAAGTTGAAGTAAACAGTATATATACAAATACATATTCAAAAATATAAATATTTAAAGTCATGGCTAATCAAAGCAGTGCCTTCTAGATTTGGACGTTACGATAAAACATATGTCCATTATCTAACTACTATGACTATAAAACTAGATCAGAATAATCAATAAAAATAATGAGACTGCATTCATCAAAAAATGTATAAATATAAATATAAATGTAAATGAACCTCTTGATTAGTACAAAACTAACATAAAATGAATTAAAGTGCATTAATAAATTAACACATGCGTGCCAACAATCAACACATAAAAACTGCTGATAGTAATCAATGAACTATAAAAAACATATAAAAACAAATGATAAAAATGTACATATTAAATCATGGTGTAAATGTATAAATATATGACCTCCTACCTCTATGAACATAATAGATATTAAGTCTGCCAAGTGTAGAATCAATAACTATCAAATTAATACTATCTAAACGTCTCCATATAGAGATATGTGGGCTAACAGTAAGAAGTCAGAGAATGAAATTACATCTGACTTCACGTCTGCAATAACAAATTGAAACTGGTAGCCATCACAATAAAGTCTCCTTATCAGCTAACATTACAAGATGTCACAACTACTAATAAAATATAGAGGATGTATTTATCTGATCTTAAGATTCCTATTACGAAGTACTGGTTTGATGGAAATCCTTTCATTCAATCCTTTGCCTACATCTGCCCGAAGGCGAATGATCCATTTCATCTCTTTCTCCTCAGTGATATTGTTAATATTGCCACCACGAGGGTTAGGGTAATAATTTCAATCACCATAAATTCAAATATATGTTCTGAACCTGTGGACATGACATGTTTGGCAAGTGCATTGGTGGCTGTTCCTGTCCTGATGTTATACAAATGTTCCCTAATCCTATTCTTAAGGAATCTGTCAGTTTTACCTACATAAAACGAACAGCATGCTACACATGAAGCCAAATAAACAACGTGTTGGGAGTTACAACTAGCTGTGCATCTGAACCTATATTCTTTATTCGTATCAGGATGAATAAAAACTCCTGTGTTATTAATGAGAGAACAATAATTACATGATCCACAGGGAATGGTCCCTGCTTCCTTAAAGACTTCTCTCTCAAATTGCGTATGACATAACATCCTCTTGATGTTCCTTTTATTTTTATACCTGAACTTGGGCTTATCACCTACAAGTTCTGCTATTTGGGGGTCAGTCAATAAAACACCCCAATGTTTCCTGAAAATATTATAGACCCTGTTCTTATCTTCAGTATAGAACATAGGTATTCTAATCTCCTTCAAGTTATGTTCTTTAGTATGGGACGGTCGAACAATCTCATCTGAAAAATAGGGTTTAGCTCTAGTCATTCTGAGAGAATCAATATCTCTTAACCCTACATGAAGGTCTTTGTGACTATACCCTCTGTGTTTGAATTTGTCTTTCAAACAATTCAATTCAGTTACAAAGCCTTCTTCTGTATTATTCAATCTAGATACACGCATTGTTTGCCCCTTTACAACATTGTTGAACACATAATCAGGGTGCATGCTGCTCCTGTGTAGCAAAGAATTTCTATAACAATCCTTTCTATGAACATGAGTATCAAAAGACCCATCTCCCAGTCTCTCTACACTAACGTCCAGAAAGTCAATTTTCATAGCAGAAGCAACCATGGTGAACTTTAGATAATTAGTGACTTGATTAATCTGATATACAAACAATTCAAGCTGATCAAGTTCCCCTTTCCACAGGAAGAACACGTCATCAACAAAACGTTTATAAAACAAAATGTTATCCTTGTACAGTGCCATCTCATATAAAACCTCCTCTTCCCATGAAGCAAGAAACATGTTGGCGTAGCTATTGGCACAAGGAGTGCCCATAGCTATGCCATCACATTGTGAGAATAAAGTCTGTTCAAACATGAATATATTATTCTCAAGAACAGTTATCAAAAATAGACATAATAAATCAATTAATCCAGTACTATAATCACCATGCTTCTGCAAATAACGTTTGACAAATTCCACACTTTCACAATTTGGTATGACAGTAAAGAGAGACTGAATATCAAGTGTAACCAATATAAGTTCTTCACAACCATTCAACGTATTACTACAAAATGAATAAAAATCTCTCAGAAAATGTTGGGAGTCCCTCAAGATGTTTAAATTATTATTAATCAATGGACGTAAATGCTTTTCTATATATACTGACAAAGTTTCAATACACCAACCCCTCCCAGAGACAATAGGCCTCATGGGTGGGTCGGTTCCATTCTTATGAATTTTAGGTAGCCCATGTATTATAGGTATCACCGGGTGCTCCACATACAGATACCTATATAAGTCCTTAGTTATGTTTCCTGCTTTAACTAAATGTTCTAGCATAAGCTTGATGTTGCTAACTTTAAAATCAACATCAGCTCTCTCAACCATATTATAAAATTTCTTATCACTTAACATCTCAAACATCGAGGACTTATACTTATCTGCATTCATCCTAGTACTGGGACTGGCCAATCTCCTTTAGCTCTAGTCATTCTGAGAAAATCAATATCAGCAGGACGTATGGTTACACTTGCATCAGTCTGTAGACCTTTCAGAGCTTGACGCTCAACATAATTCAAATTATTTTTCATATAAGTATAACTATTAGATGAATCATAATTAAAATATTTATGCAATTCATCTTCAGCTAATCTATCAAAGGCTTGAACTAATGGATGATAGTTCAGTATAAATGTACTTGATCTCTTAAAAACATCAGAGTCAGTTGCTATATTATTTCCCATCTCTAATTTCAACTGAAGATTTCTGGTGAAAGTTTTTAAATCAACGATGACGTCTGTTAATTCACTTTTCACTGCTGGTATAAAACCAAGTCCTTTGTTAAGAACTGCATATTCATGCTCATTTAATACCTTGTCAGAAATATTCCATATCAAGTTGTCGTTGCATGATTCCACATTCTTTTCAAAGTTCGTCCATTCGTTTTCTCTGGTGAGATCTTTCGTTTTTGTCTCCCCCGACTGATTGAACGACCTCTCCTCACATTCTTCTCGAATGTGGATATGGGTAAAGGGAAATAAGAAAATTTCCCAGATTTATCTTGCTCTAACAAAATACCAGTTTTAGGGCGTACATCCATCGACTCCATCCTTACAGTATGTGGTGGAGTAGCTGACTGTATAACTTCATCACACATAACTGAACAGTTAGTAGTGATGAGAGGAGGTTTCTTCAACAATTTCTCAGACTGATTATCTCTATTGACTGAAGTTGTTATAGCCCCCATTATTCCGCTAGTTTTATCAGGAATAACTGGACAAACATTTGTATTCACAACAGGACTATTCACTGTTGTGACATTCTCACTTGTAGAACCATGATGTCTAGTCTCATTACGTGTAGTCATATTGTCATTGTGCACAGCATTCATAGTAGCCTTAGGCCAGGTAAACACATGGCCTAATTGAAAATCCTTAATATCTCTGTTTAATTTACCTTTCTTCTGTAATAATAAGCACCTCTCATACACTGAGATACTATCCATTAATGCCTCAATAGAGACATCAACGCTGTTCTTATTGTAACGTGTATATAAATCAGTTTGTTGTAGGCGAATAGATTCCCTTAGAGTATCCTCTTCGGGTTTAAAAAATTCAATCAATAATGTCATATATTTAGCGCTCACCTCTAAATTGATCTGTTGCCATTTAGCAAGTAGCTCCGGATAAAGCGTGCCATAAGTCGGCATCTTCAGTACTCTTAACCCTCTGGGTACTAGCTTCTTCTGTAGGCACGCTTCAAAATGTTGTCGCTGGAGCTGCAGGCGTTTTAACTTCAAAAAATCCATCTCCATACGATCTATTGCCTTTTTTATCTCATCAGTTTCAATACTTTCTACTGAAATAGCAGAGGACTCACCTCTGCCATCATATGTTAAGCGTACATTGTCATGACCAGTTATCAAATTCTTAAATCTGCCCAATAAACAACTGTTCTCCAGTTCAATAGCACCGTCGTGTCGCTCTGTGCCAAGAGGGCAGATATCAGCTCTATTGTTATTATCAGCTAAATTCAAACCAGCCTCTGGTCTATAATTCAAATCGACAAATGTAGACAATCCTTCTGCCATGTCCACTTGAAATGCAGCAACCAAACACACGAGTAAAAAGATCCAACAAAACACAGCAGCTGCACTTCTGTCGGTAAATACTGCACTGAGTAAAGCAATGAGTAAGACAATAGAAATGAAAACTTCAGCATCAGTAACCATGCAGGTTGACAAAATCACTCAAAAAGAATATTACAAGATAAGCGTGGTTTACAAACAAGACATAGAACGTTTATTGTGCACTCAGACGGTAAGCGCTTTCACACTTGCTTCTTCAGACCATAAGATACTGAGTACTTGAAATATGTAGCTGGTTTGAGTGTGCAGGTTCTACTGTAAGAGGTATTGCTACCTGCTGTCTGTAACACTGATGCCCACACACAGGAAGGATGTCCATCACACAGGAAAGGTAAAGAGACCATGCCAACATGATGTAGGGATTTATAGTAGGTGGTTGCCATGACAGTGGTAATTGGGAGTACTACAATGCAAGCTGCATGCAGTTAGCAAGTGGATGACACTGATTGGTGCAGAGACCATCACCTGATCATGTGCATCACCTAAAAAAAACATGCTGCAATCTATTCAAAGCAGCTCAATCCATTTACTGGAGAGAGACCGAGAGAGAGAGAGAGTAAGAAAGTAAGAAAAAAAGAAAGAAAAAAAAAATCCAAGGCAAAGGCGAAGCAAAAGCCAAAGGAAAAGAAGTATAAGAACATCCAGCAAACTATCCAGAACAGACATCATTCCCACAACAAGTATGTGAAGTATATATGCATGTACTTAAAAGTAGTACCTGGTCCATAATGATGTGATAGATGATGTGGAATGGTTTATATGTGCCATCAGGTGTTGTAATGATGTTCAACTGAACAACTGCTATGGACAATAGTGTCTGTCCCTGTGGGTAATAGGCCATAGCCATCAACTGTGCAAATCAGCACTGACTGACAAGATATAAACCATCATAGTGTGTGTTGTGTAATGGGAAGTATGTATATTACGTGGCCAATAGCTGGTGGTGGAAGTAATGCCATTATGATGGACATGTGGGACCCACAGCCCACCCCTTTTAGAATAGTCAGGTTAATCTGTAATGTAGTATGCAGGAATGCCATAGGTGTGTAACAGGGTTACCTGCAATCAGGTCATACATATACCCCACCCCCAATGTTAGGCTGTGTCCATATGTGGCACCTGTCTGCGTTATAGCAAGGCAGAATGGTGCAGCTGTGCAGGACTGTGTTGTGAGATTGTGGACCTGATGTCTGACTGCACCCCTCATATAGGTATGAATATATGTACATATGTACACATATATAATAGAGAAAGATATATATATATATATATATATATATATATATATATATATATACATATCTATATATATATATATATATATATATATATATATATATATATATATATATATATATATATACATATCTATATATATATATATATATATATATATATCAGCATGTATGTCCACAAATATACAGATACCTATGTGTGGACATATATATGAGCACATATATGAATATATGTACATATGTACACATATATAATATAGAAAGATATATATATATATATATATATATATATATATATATATATATATATATATATATATATATATATATATATCAGCATGTATGTCCACATATATACAGATACCTATGTGTAGACATATATATGAGCACATATATACAAAATCACATATATCTACACATATATAAATACATACCTATATGCACCTCTACATATATACAAACACAGACATAAACATATATGTATGTAAATACATGTCCCCTATATTACTACCAAAGTGATGCATGCTATGTGCGAGGCAACAGCACACATAGCAATACACACAGATATCTACAGCTGACAGTGTGTGCAACATGGACGGATATGTCACATGTTACTCCCTTGTTGGGATGACTTTGCCCTCATCTGTGAAGTATGCAATTGGAATATGGGGAAGTATGGCAAGTATAGTTGTGGAGGTGGTGAGGGCTGGTAGATACAGAGGACAGTCTACAGGGGTGGTATGTGACACATGTGGTGGGTAAACACCCTGGATGGTGTTTGTGGTCTGTGATGTAGACACCTCATGGGCCCCAGTATTGGCACAATGGGAACAAGCCTCCCACCCGCTGCTACTCACAACAGCAGTCCATGTCCTGAAGTTGCCTGGCCTGGAGGCTGAGCAGGAGGAGAATGTTGGCCCTGTGAATGTGTTCTGGGTGCCTCAGAGTGATGTAACACATCCCACATGTGGCTGTGGAGCCGCTATTGAACAGACCCAGGACCTGACCTCAGGGGACAGGAACATGTTAGTGTGCACCACCGGGGGGGGGGACAACATCCGTTGGGTTGGTTACACCTCATGGTATTGCTGGACCAGTACATGAGGAGGCCCCAGGTTGGGACACACATGTGATGTGGCCAGGTAACATGGGCAGATGAGTTTGGAGAGGTGGTTCTGCTGGCCAATAGTACATATACATGTTATTGTGTTACTGTTATAGAACGTATGTTGGTAGTAATAGTCTACACATTCCCGGAACATGTCCAACAGCATGCATAGATATACCCAATAACACAGAATGTCAGATGTGCAGCAATGACAAAGCAGCCATACCACAGGCATATATGAAACCATAGTGGCCCTGACAATGGCATGCAGGTGAATAGTCTGTAATAGGCCAGCATGGATAGTGTCCACACGGGGAACATGGCTACAATCACATTGCAGAAAGTGGGGTACAATACAATATCTGTCCCACTGGTAGGTAAGCTGTAGCCATACCTAGTGAGGTGTGTGTTCATTTTGTTGAAGCTGATATGTGGAGGATGACAGAGATGTGTATTAAGAACCATGGTAACCTTGCTGTATGAGTTGTTCAGACCTGTTTCCATCTTTATGTCTTTCAGCCGAGATATCAGATGCACACTTGCCTAGCTATTTGACAGCTGAGAATGAAGTGCTTTTCACACACCTGATCCAGCACTACCCAGTGCTGTTCGGCAGGGCTGCCCATGAACAGCAGGAGTAGACCGCCCTGTGTAATGACCTAGTCCACAGGGTCAATGATGTCAGACTGAACAACCGCACTTATGAGCAGGTTCGGCATCATTGTACTGTCCTGCTTCACAATCCCTGTTGACATGCTGCTACAGTGTGGGGGGACACCACAGGGGGGGCCATGCCATCCATCTCCCCCGACACATGTGGAGGAGCTCCTGGCCATCCTCGTGGCACCTGCCCATCTGGCCAGCCACAAACCACTGGACACCTTGGTGGAGGTCGGTGGCACCCACACACTGGCCAAGAAGCAAGCAGGTAAGGACACAGGGCACATCAGTAGACCACTGTTGCATATACATCTGCATCGGTACAGGTAGATCATACATATCTAACATGTCAAAGATATATTGTGTTGCTGCATAGTACTGATAAACAGATGTCCAGATGTGGTAGTATTGTGGAAGTGTACCATTGATGTATTGTAATGCTGCACCCACCCTGCTACAGGTGTGGCCACTAACATTGCATCTCTCTCCTTCTTACATAGGTCCCTCCAGGATACCACCAAGGCAGCAGCCTGTAGCTGGTTAGTATGGTTTATGCAGATGCTTGCCAACACACTGGGCATGTAATGGCAATGGTATATTCCATGCACACATCTAACACACCTACCCTGAATGCATGCTGTACATATGCACATATTGTTGCTGTGAAATGCATGGTGTCAAAGGGGTGACCATGTTGGGGTATTGAAGGGTATGTCAGACACCTGCATGATAACTAACATACTGTCATTGCGGAATGTGTCCACAGGGAGTAACACAATGGTGGAAGACATGGCCTACAGTAGGGACATGTTTGGAACAACACCCATAAACAGTGCAACATCAGTGTATATACCTGTAGGACAATGGCAACTGTTGCAGAGATACACTATGGCATAAGGCATTACAGTAGTCCCTATGGATCAGCTGGGACTAGGCTGTAACATGTGGTGTTCAGTGTATGGGACACTGCAAAATAACACACATGTGTAGGGCTTACTTGTCATGCATCTGCAAAAAAGCAGAAGGAGGGGGTGTCAGCATGACACACCAGTACACTGCAGCAGGGATCCTAAGAATGCTAGGAATGGGTCTATCTGCACATAGTCAGGTTCAGGACCTGTGGCAACCATAACCCTACTCCAACAGTAATAGTGATGGCAGTGTGTGAACACCATGGGATGTGCACATGAGTAGACTTTGCAATCCTTCAGAATAGGGGGACATGTGTAGGTCAGACTGAACATACACTGGCAAATGCAGATGGCCCACACTGGTATACCCCTGCCAGGAGTAGTGACTGCAGTAGAACACACAACAAGAGGTGCGATAAACCGTCATGATAAGGGTGTGCACACATATGCCCACATGGTGTGTATGCATTGCGGTCAGCAGCTGCACACCTAACATAATCCGTAGACAGTGCATGTGAAAGTGCAGGACATATGTCACTTATAGGGCTCATGTACTGCTAAGATATGCGGTGATGTGGTACCATGGCAGATCAAGGATGGGTGCGTCAAATCAATAAAGGTGTGTACACCCCCATAGCCATGGTATACTCTGATGGTTGTCAGTGTAAGAGTACTGGCATGGTCCTACATCATCCGCTGATGTTGAGAGCTGTGCATCAGACATCAGGCATTCACAAATGACATCTGTCCACATATCATACCAGGTATGTGTTGCTGGAAAACATAGGGGCAGTGAGCATAAAGCTGACATAACTGACACAGTAGTACACATTCAGCAATGGGCCATACACCTGTGAGGTGTGGGGCATAGTACATAGCAGGGTGCAGAACAGGTGCATAGAAATACCGTGTTCATGGGTGCAGTGGTACCCAGGGGAAGGGGCTTCACCTAGTGACACAGCACATGCATCACACACATGTATACTGTTGTCAGCATGGATTGACTATAGCTGCACTGCATGCTGCCGGGTACCATATGTTATGCATGTTGACAGAGGGTACTCAGAGGACTGTGTGTACTGTCATTGTGCAACCTCACCTGTATGTGTGTGCGGGTCCTGGTGGGTAGTCAGTTTGTCTGCAGGATCACTCTGGTGAAGTGGAGGGAGGTTAATGCATGTAGGATTCTTGTGTGCATGTGAGTGTGTCTGTGTGGCTGGCCATGTATGCACATGTGTGATTATGAGGTGCTCATACAGCACTACCTCCCTCTGGGATCATGTAGTGCATGTACATGGACTGGTACATTACACACCAGAAATACCTGTCATGTATGTAATCACAGGACAACAGATAGTATAATATGGTCTGAAACATGGAACAGGCATCCAGAGGGAAAGTAGACACATGGGACACACTTAATATCACATTCAGCAGAGAGAGTGGTCTGTCCGTGCCTGAACCTGTGGTGGGAGTGTGGCGATGGCTGCGTGGACGTAGGCCAGCAACTCCAACACCTCGTAGTCAATGTGGATGTGCTATGACACCAAGGGGCTCCGGTAGTGGCAGTACCAGTCCCGACACTGTGGGGGGCAATCCACACCACAGCAGGCCACGATCACGTAATCATGGCCAGTCCCAGGAGGGACCTGGTACCAGTGGACATTTGTCATTGTCAGGTAAGAGTGGCACATCAAGGCCTGTACCTGGATGTGCCCATGGAACACCTAGCAGGCACAGTCCATGTGTCCATGGCTGGAGGCAGTGAACTGCACACCCTGCCAGGTATGGTCTGCAGCTGTCCAGAAACACCTGTGTAGGGCATCCGCATGGCAGAACTGTGTGGATGCATACCCACACACTATGCAAATACACCTAGGGTAACCCCAGACCTACACACACCACATCACCATGCCCAGCTCACCACAGTACACCCCTCACCCAAACACATGGTGTCAAATTTATGGTCCACCATCGGCCTCTGGCAAACCAACACCACTCCCTGTGCATATGATGATACCGGTGCCACATCCCTGTCATCCATACCATCAATGCAGGGACAGGCTGATATGGTTCTGATGCACACGGTGACTGTACTACAGTGTACCACAGTGCTGCAGTGTAACATGCTGTAAGGAGTAAAGTGTAATGCATAAATGGCAGGAAGTGTAGCCATCCAGCAATGATGCATTATAGCTGTTAGTAACACTGGTTGATTGAAGTCCCTATAATGTTATCCATGTGTGTTGTAGGTGTACATGTGTCAGCACAAGGATGGTCTGCATTCATATTCCACAATGGGTATGTCACTGTGGTGACACCATGGCTGTGACATATCTGGGGTACAGTTGAACACATGTTACAAGTTACTAAAATGGTTATTGCCTTTGCCACATGAATAGGTGACCCACTGAGGTGTGTATACACTGCAACCTGATGTAGACCCATCCACATACACCCACACTGTTATTTGGCAACACTGGGGCTAGACCCCTACCTAGCTATGTAGTGATACTGAAGTGTCTACAGTTACATTCCACTTGATGGATCATTACCCAGTAAGGGGTATATACTGTGACACAGCTCACACACCAGGGATACAACAGGGAGGCCTCAGTGTCCAGCTATGCCTGCATGTGTGCCTGTTGTCAGTACTACATTTAGCACTCCGCTCTTGCCTGGATTAGCACTGTCAACAGTAGTACTGCCATGATACACTACATGCCAGTGTGACAACATGTACCCTGGATTATTACCCCACTATGTAACACATTCACATGGGTAAAAGTGATGTACAGGTCTCATATACTTGTGTGTCCCAGACATGACACTCACACCCCTTGTTACTGTAATGACAGCACACAGACATATGCATTGTACATGGCATTGCATACACTCATTACAGATGTCATTACCCTGCTATGTTATCAGACTGGGTGATGAGCACTGGCTACCAGGGCTAAGCCATGCTTAACAATTATCAACATTGCTGCAGTATAACAGCTGAGCTGATTTGTGCACTAGTCACCAAAGCTTACACTGTGTAAGCCCCCTTATGTTTCCCTATAGCTTAGCACCACTTAGCTTTGCGCAAACCCATGCAAATGCACTTAAAGCTGCTCAAAACTGCCTTAACCACTATGTATCCAAATGCCCTTGTTCTGCCCAGCAACAAAATGAGCAGCCCTTGCAGGTCTTGAACCCAGGACCCTGTACACTGAAGTAACAATACTTAACCACTATGCCATGACCACTGTAAAAACAGCTGTTCTACCAATATAGCTGTCAATACATATATTGAGTAGTATTGAACAATTGCCTTTAGTTCCTAAATTGTGTAGTTCTTGTTAGTAATATGACTGTTGCATCACATATATTGTTTTATCATAATGTACACATAGCAGATACATACGGTGAGATACATCTAGGAGGGTATACACAACCGTGAGGTTTACTCATGACAGGAATATGGCTGTATATATATATATATATATATATATATATATATATATATATATATAAAATAGGTCTATATATGTCTACATGTACATACACATGTATACTCATACATATGTCTATATACACATCTGTATAGTGCTACATATATATGGCCATGTGTACATCTCTTCTTATGTGGATATATATATATATATATATATATATATATATATATATATATATATATATATATATATATATATATATATAGCACTACAGAATCCTGAAAGCCCAACATCCAGAAGACCAAACTCCTGAGACCAAACTCCTGAAAACTCCTAACACTACCTGACCACAAAATTCCTCAGCACTTATCTCTACTGAGAAGGATGAACATGGCTTTTTGGCCATGTTCACTGCCACAAGGGGCAGGGAGTGGCCATGCTAATATGCCTCTCCCCCAGACTTTCTCATTAACACCTGGCATGGCCATGGAGAAAGCCCACTGCAGTGCTACATGTCTTCATGCACAAACACTGCAGTAGAGCTGTCTTTGAATTCTACAAGGTTACCATGAGGTGTACACATCATGTATACCTTGCTGTATCCTTTAATAATTCAGCCCATGAACTTTTAACAGACTCCTAGCATGGATTTAGAAGTGTCATAGCATGCTAACTGCAAAATAAATCATAACTGAGAAAATCCTGACCTTCAAGGGAAAACGTTGTGTATCAGTTTCAATTTTTATATTTATATATTTATATGTAGGGCTTTTAAAATAATAAGCCATTATATTCTACTTAACAAACTAAAATTATTCAGATTTAGTTAGAATGTAATTTATTGGTTCAACAGCAAACAGTATAAAAGAACATGAAAGCCTAGTTGAGAAACAGCTATATCTTAGAAGGTTCCATCTCTGCTGATGTTTCTTGAGTTTAAATTCTTGGATTCATCCTCCTCCCCATGTTTGTAAGTGACATAAACCCTGACATATTACCTCCACTATTAGCTTATATCACATTATCTTATATGGAATAGGATACTCCATCTCTGCATTACAAGAAAACCTCTACAAAATGACTTACTCCATCTCTGCATTACAAAAAAAACCTCTAAAAATGACCTTAAGTTACCTGCTATCCAGAAAATTAATAATTATTGATTACTCTAAAACAGTAATCATGATATTTGACAAACAGCAAAAACCTCTAACTCCCTCGGACTTCTCACATCCAAAACTATAGTCCCAACTTCGTAGTGCAAGGGGATGTCAGGTATGTATAACAGGTATATTTGTAGACTGTTGCTACTGTAATAGGGATTGTCTTCACAGACATGGTGTGTGTGGGAGGTCACATCTGCTTTTAACATGTGCACTATTGGCTACTGACAGACATCCTAAGGACAGCATAGTACAGTACCACTGTTAGCACGTAATGCTCCTGTGGACTACAGCAGAGATAATGGCCAATATATGTGGACAGTCGGACACACTCTGGACAGTCCAGAGGTATACACATAACCCCTTAGTACAAGACATATGGATAAATCCTGACAATGTGGATGTTAACAGCCATGTAGATGGGTATAACACGTAACTACTGGTATACATGTGCCCCCATAGGTTATGCATTTACACACTCCTGTCTGTCCTGCCACATAATAACTGCTGGCACAGAGGTGCCATGGTCACATACTACCCACTAGATATTGACATACATCTGTACAGCATCCCACTGCTTTGTCTGACATACACAACTGTTATGGTGGCCCAGCAGCAGTACATCTGGCAAGTATCTGGACATTACAGCTCACTGGGTAAGTACACTAAGCTGCTAGGCATGTAAAAAAGCACTGTGCAGGCTACAGGCAGACTGGCTCAACAGTGGCCTACATTTCCTATGGGGGAATGCACATGTACCTGCATATATAGCAGGCTCTACAGGCATGCCACAGCACAGAGTAATATGCACCTGTGTGAAAGTGCATAACCACAACCAAAGTGAACACAGCCATAGCCACATATGGTATGTTAGTGTAATATTACAGTATATGGAGTATCTGTTCAACACCAACCTCATATGTGCCACTCACACATTAACCCTACATATACTGGGCCACTACACAGTGTGGTCCAATGCGTGTCTGTGGTATGGAACGTGTGTGTATGGCCCTACAAACATGTCAGCTGATAGGGTAACACACAGTGGAGCAGCATGTAACATCAGATAGAACAGGACCAAGAATAATGACATCTACCACAGTCTGTACACAGACCAAGGTACATATTAACAATACACGCTCTGCCGACAATCACCATAAGTATACTGACCTCAGTGCTGTACACACAACCACAGAATGTCCAGATTATGTCATCAAATATAACCCCTACTATACATAACATGTAGCAGTCTGATATCTCACTGGGTTTTTATCAGACATGATGTCACTAATTATGGTGTACAGCAAATATGCACCCCTTACTGCATGACATATGTACAATGTTTGACAGGGTTGTGGCTGGAGGGACATACACAGGGGCAATATTGACATGTTGCTGTGATAACCTCATACATTTACTGTTGTAACAGGGTTTGTTGCAACATATGTCCTATGAGGGATATGAAGTCAGTAACTTTCATGGCTGTAACCATCGACAGATTGCAATCCTCACACTACCTTCTGCAGTTCACAGATAGGTGCTCTGTGGTTTTCACATAAAACAAAAGGCACCACACGCTGCCCACTCTGCAGTTGACCCTACAGATGGGGGTTTCCTCATAAACATAGCACTGACATGGCAGGTATTAAAACATGTAGGACTGCCATATACACACACACCCTCTTAAACCAACATTACTCCAAATGCAGTTTAGCAGCACTTACAGTCTGTAGTCAGGTCAGGCACATCCTCCTCCTGTGTATTAGCCTGTTTCCACAGTGTATGTTGTTAGAAGTAAATCCCCAATCCATCTGAGATGCTGTTTCCAAATAACAAATCGAGTTCCTGCTCACAGTGAAGGAAAAGTCCAAAACCAAAACCAACATGATGTTCCTAGATACTGGAGTGTTTTTCCATGCAACTGGCTATGGGAATGTTACCACAGCTGT
>NC_056739.1:258829876-258877376 GCF_019279795.1 Protopterus annectens
CACACACACACAGTTGCCAAGTCTGGGATTAGAACTCCTACCTAACTATTTTATCACACTACAGCAGAATGCAGTTATGGGATGCGCTACAGAGAACACTGGGATACAACCTTGCTGGAGGTGTATTTCAAGGTGGATGACATCAGCAGCCTTGCCAAAGTAGGGCATTTGAATTGTAGGGAGTGTGACTAGCCTAAAAAGCATTGCTTTCTACACAGACAGACACACATGCACACAGTTGCCATGTCTGGAATCGGAACTCCTACCTAACTAATTTATTACACTACACCAGTATGCAGTTATAGGTCACGCCATGGAGATTACTGGGCTACAACTTCCCCAAAGGTGTATTTCACAGTGAATGACCTCAGCAGGCTTGTCATAGTAGGGCTATTGGGAGGGTGGTGTGTGTGCATGGGCCATAACCCATTCATCTAGAGGTTGACACACCACATGCGGGCACATGCAGGGTCATATTCCACAGCTATGTGTATACAGCTGCTAGATGACTACTTCCTTGTACAGTCATGTTGCACAACTAGCACTTGCACCATATAGTCTGTAATGCTAACAGATAGCGGTGGAAAGTATGTACAGTGAGTGACATCAGACCCTCATGTGGTTGCAGCCCTTTGGCTGTGTGCTGTGTGGGACAGGCCTGGTTGGCTCCTTGTCACTGTCACCCTCTTCCACACATCTATGTACATTTACTTTTGGCTTATTATAGTGTGTTGTCCTTGGACATATGTCTGTATTCCTATCCACTGTGTGTGCAAAGCATGAGTGGTGCATACTGAGGAGTGTTTGCACTAACATCTGCAACTGCCAGATATGTCTGGTCCACTGTTGTTTGCAGGCATGGCCTTCATTTGTTTAAGTGTGTGAGCATGGCCATTATGACCTTTCAGTATGTTGCTGACTGACATTGCCTTTATTTCTCTAAGTGTGTGAGCATGCCCAGTATGCCATCTGTATTGAATGTGTGGATCAAGTCCAGGTAGTTTGTACTGCAGTGCAGACCTTTGTGTGGTACACCTATGGGTAGCATACTGTTTCTGCAGGGTATCCGTCAATCATTTGGCAATATGGGGACAAACTGTGCAGGGGATAGTGTGTACTGTAAGTGATTGTGTCTGTGCTGCTTCAGCTGCATGGGACTGCTGTTAGCAGAGATATTCAGACATTTGTACTGTTATACACAGTGATGTTTTCTGTCCTCATGTACTGTCAGCTGGACATTCTTGCTCACAGTGATGTCTTGGGGGACAGGGATGACTGCAGCTGTGTCTGTTATTGTGGGCAGACACCTAGGTATTCATGGTAAGTTATGTCATTCTGGAGTGGGAGCTGCAGATACTTGGTGCTAGGTTTGTGTATCCGGTTCAGCACCTTGGTACAGTGCTGGCAGAGAATCCAATACTTGTACGCCCATTGACATGACAGTACAGGTATATCTTGCTGTGGCAATGCCTCACAGCTGTACAGATTTGCACAGGTTAGCCAGGGACAGGGGCTATGGTCAGGACATTTACTCTATTGTGGTGTACAAGCAGGTGTGTAGCCACCCATGTATGTGTTTGCAGCGAGGGATAGTGTGTGCACACAGCTTGGTGTCAGACCCTGCACATTCCATGCTGCCAATGCTCCCACCCCCCTCTGTTATTCTAACCTCTTTCATACATTATGCAAATATTCTCTGATACTTTTCCTTAAGGGAATCACCCCATCATAGGTGTGTGTTAGTGTTGGTCCACAGTTCATGCAGTGGGACATGGTGGACATGTTACTGTGGTTTGTCCACATGGCCTTGCATATGGCTTATGTGGAGTGTGTTATGTGTCCATGATATAACATGCATTGGTATGTGTGAGACACAGGCCTTTGGCAGACACCTGTAGGGCATTAGGTGTTGCTGCATGCCAGATGTGGCAGGCTGTTGCATTCTGTCAATCCTACAGTCCCAGACCACCATACAGTATATTCCCCTGGGGTGACAGGGTAGGTGTGATAGGTGTTCATGCCAATACCTTCTAACAGTCTTGCTCAGGTGGTGTGGATGCTGGCAGGGTGCTCCCTACTGCTAGGGACACACCTGCATGGGACAACTGCACTGCATGCTGCAATCTTCTGCTATTGCCATATACAGGTGGGGTCTTACTGTACCCATTCCCCACAGCAGGGATATGACCAGAGAGGTGCCTGTGGGTGGTGTTTGCATGAGCTAGGTGCATGTGTGCTATGGACACTACTTGCATCTGACACACAGATATGCATTGGACATTCCAGTTATGCTTGCATGTGCAGGTACATCAGCTGTTTACCAATACATCTGTCCTACCTGCTTTGTAATCTGTGAGTGTTTTGGCAGATGACACCGGTATCCCCTACTACAAGACCAGATAATGTGATGCATACCTGTATGTACTTTTCCAAGGATGTGTCCATTTCACAGTGACACAATATATACTGCATGTCTGGCGTACTTTCCCCAGTGTACTGCTTGTATATCTAGCCCAACAGCCATGCCATGTCAGTCTTTCAGATGGTGATACAAATTACCACCATACATTTGCAATGGCTTGCTGCTAGCTTGTGTTATACTGATGGGTATTGTGTATGGCACTGCAGTTGTGAGGACTTGTCCCTGTCATCAGCGGTAGTGGGCAATGGCCACCAGATCTTACCTCAACATGCATACATACCGACCACTCTCACACAATATGGGACACACACCAACTTAACACACACATGCTACCTTTGCCACCTCCATGCATCTGTGCTCCACTGGTAGTATTCTTACACATACATTTTACTACATTTCTACATAGGGTTGTGGGGGGGGGCACAACTGACTGTTATGACATGTGTACATCGGATGGGGGGGACACCAGACCATTACTACATAAATAAGTAGGGTTGGGGTGGAGCACACCTGACTGTTTCTACATTCCTACACAGGATTGGGGGGGGGCACACCTGACTATTTCTACATTTTTACACAGGATTGGGGGGGCACACGTGATTATTTCTACATTTCTACAAAGGATTGGGGGCACACCTGACTGTTACTACATTTCTACACAGGATTGGGGGGCACACCTGACTGTTATTACATTTCTACATAGGATGGGGGGGCACATCTGACACTTGTACACATTTGCTATGACTGTACTGGTATGTCAGGTACTCCATTTCATTCTGTATTCTAACCTATCATGCTGACTAGAGGCCTATCAGTGTACTACAGGTCTTAGCTTTGAATGACCTACATATTAGTTTCTGACTTCCTACCCTTCAGAAATGTCCCACTGCCTGACCTGCTGTAGTCTGTGTAGGTCTGGGGGGGAGATTACCCATAGGCATCATTCAGAGGCCATAGCACAGCCTTTGTTTGTGTTTGTTTACCCCATGTACTGCTGGCTGTGACTGTTGTTGGGTATGTGAACCCCCCTAACTGGCATGTGTGAGTCACTTACCTTGTGGGTGCCCCAGTATTGAGGGTGGTGCTGCAGGGCTGCCTATGTTGGATGCACATAGTACACTCCCTACACATGGTTGAGCACAGGTAGTGCCATGTTTGGCATCCCTTTTACTGTATGTGAGAGTCAGAGAGAAGTGCTATTCCCTGGGTCTCGCCTGTGTCATTATATGTGCTATGCATTGCCTCTTTGCCAAGGCCAGGGCATACTGGGCCCGCCTCCTTCTGCCTACTGGGGCAGGCTCAGGTTGTTCCTCCTCCGAGTCACTCTGTGCCTGTGCAGGTCTTGGCAATGGTGGGGGGGGGGGCTGTGTGGCCCTGCCCCATGCTGTTCCTGCTGCAGCTGTTTCCACAGGATCATATTGTGTAGCATGGCACATACGATGACAATTTGGCTACATGTAGCTGGTGAGTACTGCAAGGCTCCACCGGATGTGTCCAGGCACTGGAACCGTGACTTGAGCTTCCCAAATACACACTCTACTATGATTCTGGTCTGTGTGTGTGCCTCATTATGGAGTTCTTGTTCAGATGTGTGTGCATTTCTGATGGGTGTCATCAGCCACGGCTCCAGTGCATATCCAGTATCCCCCACTAGGTGACCATGAGGGATGTCCCCATTGGCAAATCTCTAATACAGCTGTGTCAGATGCTAGATGTGGGAATCGTGATAGCTTTCAAGGCAGCCAGCATGCACATTCATTATTATGCCGTGGGCATCGCACACGACCTGGCAGTTGATGGATAGGAAGCCCTTGCGTTTGATATAGACCCTACCCAACTCACCAGGTGGTGCTTTGTTACACAGGTGCATGCAGTCTATAGCACCCACTACCTCAGGGTATTCTGATATTTGTAGAACAGTTGCATATTGCTGGCCAACGCCTCATGGGTGTTGGGGAAATATACATGCTCACTGGCATGTGCTGACATGGCATCCAGGAACTGGTGGAGTACCCTGGATGATGATGCCTGTGAGATCCCCATCATATCCCCAGTTGGCCTTTGGAAGGTACCTGTAGCTAGTATTCTTAGGCCTACACATACCTTGATATCCACTGGGATGGGTTCCCCTCTTTTAGTTCTGTGTGTCAGGCATGGCCGGCACAGCTCAACAATTTGTGTAGGAGGTCCCTGTCCACCCTATAGTGCTCCACTATCTCCTGCTCATGTAGCCCCTGGTAGGTTACCCTGAGTCTGTAAACTCTTCTCCATCTCCTCACTGTGGGTTGGTCAACAGCATTCACATCTTCACCACCCGCAGCCTCTTCCACAAGTTGTTGTATGATAGCTATTGCAGCCCCTAACATTTTGTTGTTTTGTTTGTTAAAAGTTCCCCGCTTGTATACACCGGTGGTGTAGAGTGTGGGAATAACCAGAGGGGAAAGTGTAGAGCGTGGGAATAACCAGAGGGGGAGGTGTTTGCATAGTTTATAGTAGTGTTCTGGGCTGGTTTGCTGCCTGTGTAATTCGCTGATTCTGATACATTTCACCTGCCAGCTATGCTAGTTCTCCTTGATTACCTTCCTACAGCTGTTTTCCCTTCCCATTGCATTCCTGTTTAAGCCTGGGGGCACACCGCACAAACACAGTGCTCAAATGTGCACAGAGCTGCTATTTCCTGGTTTAACTTTTTTTTTTCCTTTAAAATGCGGTGCCCGGCGCGCACACCCACTTACACAATGTAAAGAGCGCTAGGCATCCTCTGACACACCCCCTTGCTTAGCTCTGCCAAGCTAAAGGCAATACTGAGCCACAGGGCTCAAATCTGCTTACAGTATGCCTGACACATGCCCCTATGATGTCAGCTAACTCTTAGGCTTGCACCAAGCTATTCCTTCTTTTACACTGTTTTGAGCTGACTAGCATGCTGGGGAAATCTGGGATTCACTAATGCTTAATTACATGTCTCACACTGAGCCTCCCCCCTTAGCAACCACTACTCACTGGCCATTTTGTCTTCTGCCTGCCATTCAGTATAATGGCAGAATAGTAATTTTAGTTAGAATACTTATTTTAGGTTTATTTTCTTATTTTACCCCCGATCCCTTTTGGGCACCACTGCCCTAAGCTTAAACAACCCAGATCGGCTTGAAAAAAATAAAAGTTGATTTTTTAATTTTTTGCACTGTTTTCAATGCCAATGGCCTTATATTGGCCATTGGCATGCTTCCTGACTGATATGCACCCTATATTTAGAGCTGTCACAGCTTCGTTTTGGAATTTGCAGAAATGTACTCTACTAACCAAGTACATTTCTGCAGATTACACTAGTGCTGCACAGCTGGTTTCCAGGTTCTTGGATCACAAATTCACCTCATTTGCATGGATTTCTCCTGCAAATGGGGTAATTTGCATACAGGGGCTGACTCCATGGAGGACTAGTGCAGGAGTGCTCGTGCACAGCCCTACAGGCTATCCCTGGATCACACTGCAGACATATTGCCTGCTAGAGCTCCTGCACTGATCCTGCACACCGTGCAAGGCTTGCAGAATCTGGGGGATAGTTTGTTTTTATTTCATGATGATGTTTTTTATATATAGTGATGAATTTTTGTTATTTATTTACTATATGCATAGTATTTCACTTAAATAATTGTTTAAATTCAGTTCTTAATACTGGAAGTTCCAGAGTGCATTTAACAGACACAATCAGTTCAATTAACTTTAAGTGACAGGAAATTGATTAACAAGTCATGTTTTTAGCATTTATATGACTGTGTGTACTTGATTATTTTATTCTGATGAAGTCTCAGGCAGATAAGAAAGTCCTCAGTACTAATATATGCTGATTTGCATGTTTTCTTCATGTTCATTTATTTATAAGCATTGGCTTCCTTCAATAATATGCTACATCTTTGATTATTGGTTTGATGTATAGTGTATATACATCTAATAGTGTGTTAGTATTTCATTGTAATACATTTACTGCAACTTTGTGCAGTGCAGGTTATTTAAAGTTACATACTATACAGGGGATGTACAACTCAGTCCAGGTAAATTACTCAGAATTTGGCTCCAGTATCCTCTTTAAAAGTAACAGTTCAGTTCCTCTCTGATGTCGTAGGCCAACCTCTCTGGTGCTCAATGTTTCATGCTCTGCAGACCCCTGCCTGTGTATTGCTCAGTGGTACTCTTTGCTATGTTATGTCTCATACTCTTCAGCATGCTCCTGATATACCTCTCTATAGTACTTCTCTCACTCTGCCAGACAGGCTCACATTAAAGACTTTTGATCACTCTGTCCCTCTCCACTTATGTTAGGCATGGATTCTCCTCCAAGACTGATATAAAATTGCATTCCACACACCCCAGAGTAGTTATTGGGGAGCACTCAACCATATGCGCCTCCACCTTCACAACTCAAACCAGTAGAGATAGACATCACTAGTCAGCCTGTCCCACCTTTGCTGACCCACAAATTAATTAATTAGCATATGGCTTTTAGTGTGCAAAATTGGTCCCCATCTGGCAGTATGTCTGATGTGAGAACAAACACTGCATCATGATCACCTAACACTATGCACTGATAAGAGTGGCATGAACCCCTTCTTCTGGGTTCACCAGTTTGGTAGTTTGCTTCAAAAGACATTACTTCCCTCTTTGTAGTGGGACAAACTTTGGTTTGGAACATTCTTTTTTCTGAACTTCACTTACACCGTTGTGTTTTACAGTTTCTTCTTATGTTTGGGTTCATGTTCAGCAAATATTTGTTCAAGCTAATTCACTTTGTTTAATGCATTTTGTTATGGCTTCACACATATTTTTATTTAGGGTGGAGTAGCTAGTTTTGATCCTCCTTTCCCCAATTCAGTACATTTATTCTTTATTCTTTATTCTTTATTGACCAGCGTACACCCACTAGGTTACTAGTCCATTTTCTGAGAAGACCAACGGTAGTAATTATACTACTATGGGAAATTTAGCTAAAGCATCAGAGAACTTCCCATACCCTTTTTGATAAGTGCAATGGAAACACTTATGACATCACACACTTCCATTGCCTTCTATTTATTTTTTTAACTCTTAACTGACCTCATTCTCTATGTCAAATGAATCCATTATAGGCTTTCTGGCTCAAACCAACACATGCTTGGAGCTGGTTAAGAGATCAAGAATGCAGGTGCAGCATTGTATCCACTTCTACCCCCACAGAAACCTTGTGAACTCCACAATGGCTACCTTTGAGAGGTGTCTGCATAATTTGCTGCATTTGCAACCTTCCCAACCATACATATACAACTTGCAGAGGCCTCACCCTGTTCGCTATCACAGTAAGACTGGACTGCCTTCGTCCATCCAGGATTGGTTAGCTGATGATGTTCACTCACTCCCATTCTCCTCCGTCTCCCATGATACTAGTCAAACACAACTCAGATGCGGTGCAGTAAGGACTTTATCTCTCTGGCCCCCTCATTCTATTTTAAGGAAATCATAAGAAAAGGAGCCAGGATAAGCCTTGAAACAATTAACAAGATAACTTACCCATGTCCCAAGCATTTCATACATTATCCAGAGACTTTTAGCTTATCACCCCCAATCACAGACACATTTAACATCTGTCACTTATTGGCAGTAATATCCCCCAACAATTCAAATATTCTCAAATAATTCCTATCCCCAAAACATCAACTTCTTATTTACTGCCAGAATTCTGCCTATCTCTATTATTTGCCTTAAGACAAACATCTCTGAAGCTACTAAATATCCAGCTACTAAAAAAAGTTTAACAAATATTCATAAGGATTTTTAAGAACCCTACCATTTGCATTTAGGGCTGTGGTTAAAAGGCCCTGTTTCTGAGATGCGGCATTTTGCGATTTATAGACATATTAGCTGCAATGAGGAAAGAGCATATTATCAACTAATCTGCATGTCTGTGAATTGCTGTTAACTAACATTAGCACCAATCAACAGATCAGCACTTTCCTGTGATAGTTAACTCTGGTGGCCATATTGTATTATATGGAACCTCTGCACCTTCACTCATGCTCTTACACACAGGCTCACAGTAAAACACACACATATCACATACCCAACATCTGTCCATTTTGTCAGAATAACTACAATGTCTCCCTCTGCCCTGATAATTCATAGATAATTACAGTTACATTTATTAATGCTAGACATATGAATTTCCTACTTCATATTTTTCAGTAAATGCATACTAGTGCAATAACTGTTAGCCTTGTCATTCTCTATGGTTGTGCTATAAGGTTGAGAGATATGCTAAACATTGCCTCTCCCTCATGTGTCTCGAAATTTTTCAGGTACTGTAATGCCTAAGATCCTTTAAATATGTAAAAAAAAAAACTGTACTGACTCCTCAGTTAGTACAGTAGATTAATTCAAGGGTTTTGTGTGTTAGTGGTGCATGGTTTAAATCCCACCCCCATTTGTACTTATATTTTTTTCTTTTCAACTTATTTATTTGTCATGATCTCTCTGGTGTCTAGTGGTTCTCTGCACCTTAATTTTTGAAAAAGGTGCCTTTAAGGCATGCCATAACACAGTATACTTGGTGTCTAGTAGTCTCCTACCAACTCAAAGTGGGTTATTAAGTGCTACTCGGCACACTGTGAGATTAATCCATGTTGTCTAGTGTTCTCCTGACCCCCTGTATGCCATTAAGGCACTTAGCTAAAGATGTATCTCTGGTGGCTTGTGGTTCCTTCATCTCTGATCTCTGTTGTGTTTAACTGCCTCTCAGACATGAGTTTAAAGAGGTATTTTTGGTGGCAAGTGCTTCTGCCCACCCCCTATTTCCTGTTAAATTTAAATGCTACTCAGGCACAAGTTTAAATCTGTGGTAGGCAGTGATTTCGCCCATCCACTGATCTCCATTTTGTTTAGTGACAGTCAGGCAGTAGTTTAAATCTCTGGTGGCTAGTGGTCCCCCCACCCCACCGATCCCTGTTTTGTTTAACTGCCACTCAGTCATGATTTTAAAAAGGTATCTTTATTGTTTAGTGGTTCCACCCCAACCAGCTGTTGCAAGCTGTGCTCATTTGTCTGGGGGTGTGTGAAAGCATAACAGCCACCCCAACCCACACATATATTTGCACAAATGCACATACTTACATTCACACTCACATTCGCTCTCACATACACACACCCCTACCTGACTTACTCCTTTACAAACTCCCCTACTGTCACCTTGCACACACACACACACACACACACACACACACACACACACACACACACACACACACACACACACACACACACACACACACACACACACACACACACACCACTCACATATGCAGTCCATCACATACACTCAGGTACACACACCCTGACTACAAAATTCTTCAGCACTTATCTCTACTGAGAAGGATGAACATGTTTGTTCTGGCCATATTCACTGCCACAAGGGACCAGGAGTGGCCATGCTAATATGCCTGTCCCCCAGACTTTCTCATTAACACCTGGCATGGCCATGGAGAAAGCCCACTGCAGCGCCACATGTCTTCATGCACAAACACTGCAGTAGAACTGTCTGAATTCCAAAAGCTTACCGTGAGGTGTACACATCATGTACACCTTGCTGTATCTTTTAATAATTCAACCCATGAACTTTTAACAGATTCCTAGCATGGATTCAGAAGTGTCATAGCATGCTAACTGCAAAATATATCATAGCTGAGAAAATCCTGACCTTCAAGGGAAAAGGTCGTGTATCAGTTTCAATTTTTATATTTTGATATTTTTATATTTATATGTAGGGCTTTTAAAAGAATAAGCCATTATATTCTACTTAACAAACTAAAATTATTCAGATTTAGTTAGAATGTAATTTATTGGTTCAACAGCAAACAGTATAAAAGAACATGCAAAGCCTAGTTGATAAACAGCTATATCTTAGAAGGTTCCATCTCTGCTGATGTTCCTTGAGTTTAAATTCTTGGATTCATCCTCCTCTCCATGTTTGTAAGTGACATAAACTCTGACATATTCCCTCCACTATCAGCTTTTATCACATTATCTTATATGGAATAGGATACTTCATCTCTGCATTACAAAAAATACTCTACAAAATGACTTACTCCATCTCTGCATTGCAAAAAACTCTAAAACTTCAAAACTTTACTAAAACCGCACATAAAAACATGTTGGCTATGCCCTTGCAACTCCCATTGTAATATCACCCACTCCATCCAACCACTACCTTTCTTTCCACTCCACTAACTACCTTGATTATAGCAAGCGCAGATGCTCATAAGCCTAGTACTTATTATACAGCAGGAACTTCTTATTGAAACATTTGTTAATGTCTGTTATGTACTTCACAGATAAAGATTCTAGTTGTCTACTGATGTACTATGTTCTTCATCTGTAAATATGTGGTAAATAATTGCTATGTTAAATTGTTAATCGCTATGTAATCCAATGTAACTATTGTCTGTTTATTTTAACTGTGGAGCTTTTCTCCCCGGGCCTCCGCTGAAAATGGACCTATGTCCAGTCGGACACTCTTGGGCAAAAAAATATAAATAAATAAATAAATAATAAAAATGACCTTAAGTTACCTGCTATCCAGAAAATTAATAATTATTGATTACTCTAAAACAGTAATCATATTTGACAAACAGCAAAAACCTCTAACTTCCTCCGACTTCTCACACCCAAAACTATTTTCCTTAACTGTTACACAACAACATAAATACCTAGGCTTTTCACTATATCCAAGTCTTTCCTTTTTCATACACATGGAAATCATTGTAAAAGGGGTCAACACCCAACATACAGTTAGACACCCAATCTCAAATTATTTTATCATTGGGACTGGGCATCTTTGGCTAAAAATGTTTTCTTTTCTAGTCTGAAGGCTACTCTTTTTCACAATTAAACTTCATGCAGTGCACAGTACCAAGCTGTTAAACTCTGCTGTCAGTGCAATATGTATATTCCTCAGCCTGTGTCCTGGAATGGTGCATCATCATGTCACACTGCAAAAGTCTAGCTGTCTGCCCACTGCATGATCCAAACTGCTTCTGTCCTCATAGTGCTCATGCAGAATTTTGAAGGACAAACTGCAAATTAAACACTCATTGTATTCACTCAACAGCCAGGAAAACAAATATTTTACTATTTTTCATCCAGTTTTGTCTTGCTTTGGTGAAATGAAAAATGTTTTAGTATTATATAACTGCAAAATATAGAGCAAATACATTTTGTCATTTAGGATAAATTTTATTGACCACCTAGCATACTTGTCAACTGTACAGAAAAAAAAGAGCCATGCAAGATTTAAGAGCTGAACTCACTTTATGTATACATCTAGTACCTCGGCATTTTACCTTCAAGGATAGCTTACAATCTCACACAGCTCTGTTTATACAACAATGTCCCATATTGATTGGTTACATTACATTTTTCAGCTACATCACATTTTTAAAATACTTTTTTACAGCCATATAAATATTACAAAGTGCATAAAATATACCTTATAACATTCACATGTTAAAACATTTTATGCACATACCAAACCTTTCAAAATACAACTTACACTTTCTTAATACCACAATAACAATTTGCAAAGCTACCCTACTGTGCAGTTACACATCTACTAATTCAATATCTAGATTTACCTCAAGATTAAGACCCCTTGGAGACAGTGTGCCGAAATTAATAATCATCCTACTTTCTAACCTAAGTAACTTCATAATGAAGTCAATCCCCTCGCTCTCATATTATACGGTTGACCCAATACACAAAAGAACAAACTTTCATCAGATCCACCATGAACCAAGTGAAAATGCTTAGCAACAGGACTGTTCATGTTCCCCTTTCTGATGTCTCCCAGATGCCCTAAAATTCTAACTTTAAATATTCTTTTGGTCTGCCCCTAGAAATATATCGTTTTCCATTGATGTGGCTACCTGTCAAATTTTTTACCATCTAGCACACTATACAATGTTTACAAGAACTGTCCCAACTTTATCAAAATGTACACCAACCTGCCTAGTATTAAGCAATTCCTTAAGGTTTAAATATCTTCCAAAAGAAAATTGGACATACTTAGGAAATAAACCACCAAACTGCTCACCGCTATAAACAAGATCCCCAGATTCCATCACCAATTTTCTCAAAACATCTGAAAATGAGGAATATTTTATAACAAAATATATGTCCTTTTTGTCAATCTTATTGCCATGATGGTCCCTCAGATCATTACTCTCCCTCCAATATCTTCCAAAACCCACATTATTTTCATACATCAAAAATCTACATTTATTCGTACCCTCACCACCACATACCCTCTTAATTGCATCATCCAACATATGCCTATTGTACCCTCTCATTAGCAGTCTTTCGAATACTTCATTAAGCTTAATTTTCTTAAATTTGTCTTTAGAAGTATTATATAGGGTACACTTAAATTCACCTACTGGAAGAGAACCAATGAGGTGTGGTGGATGCATGCTGCTAGCATGCAAAATGTTATTAACAGCAGTGAGATTCTCGTAAGGTTTAAACTGAGTTTTGCCATCTTCATCCACATAAAATTCCACGTCAAGGAATTCTATGGTATTCTTCCGACACTCAAAAGAAGATCTCAGCCCATGCAAATTCTTATTTACTTCCTCCATAAAAAACGAGAATTCACCCATGCAACCTCTACAAACAAAAAACAAATCATCAATAAACCTTTTATGTAAGATGACACGCTTTCTAAAAAATTCAGTATTCTAAATGAATCTCTTTTCAAACTACCCCATATAAAGAATTGCATAGGACAGAGCATATGGTACACCCATGGCAGTTCCTCTCTTCTGTAAAAAAACTTCACTCTCAAACACAAAATAATTATGTGTCAGACAAAATTCCAAAAGTCTAACCACAAAAGCAGTACATGCACCTTCACCCATTATATTCCAAATAGACTCCAAACCCCATTTTAAATCAATATTGGTGTACAAAGCATTGACTGAAGTGGAGTGGCAAAATGATTACTATTCAGCCACTGTGGATGTCAATGCTTTTTATGGGATGTTTTGACCCCTACATTAACATATTCCATCTCAATATCTGTAGCATTTTGAATACAGATTTGATACTACTGTTACGACCTAGTTAACGGGGCTTTATAATAGTTTGTAACACTCATCAAGAATAGGGAAAACATATGACAATCACGCATAAATGCACTGGAAATAACTTGTTATTAAACAGAACAAAATATTATTTGCATTACTGGTCTGTATCCTGGTACAATCATAGAGAACTCACATTAGCAAAGTAAAAAAAAAAACTGAACACTATCTGGAGAATAAAACCAGCTTTAATAACAATTAGATGTATAAAATTGAATAAAACTTCACATGTGCTGAATTAATCTTCAGATAGTTGTAAAATTCATGATTGATTTCATTGTTAACATGTTAAAAACTATTGCTATTAAATTAATTATATTTAGATATTAAATAATATGTTAAATAAACATTTACATATTAAAATGTTAAATAGTATATTAAATCCTTATTTAGAATTCTTAATGAAAATATTAAGTATTAAAATGCTTTTATTAAATTTAATTGGGATCAAATAGACCTGGGTCAAAACATCCGGGATCAAACTGTCCAATAAATATTCTCACAGACAATAAATGTGAATTTTATTATGAAAATGATTCCAACTGCATTGGGGTCAAACAGTTCTGCTTCCTTTTCTCAACACCTGCCAGTATAGTAAATCTTTAAACACTCTCTGTTTTGACAACAGTTTAAACCATATTAATCAAATGTGACAGCATCAAATATATGCCAATATTTATAAACTGCTCCGTAGCTATCTTTACACCTTTGCATTTTCTCATTATTAACAGTAATATGTTGTTTACTCTGCTTATACTTAACTCTTTGAGAAATATAATGCATCTTGTCAGTATCACTACTTCTTATCTCAGCTATACTATGACATGATACCATGTTATATTGCTTATCTTCATATTGTACAGCAGCATTGTAAATACAATTGCATGCAGGTCTATAAATTTATAATCACTCTATGTACATTATTATATACTAGTCTGCAATTGTTCCTGGGCACCTAGGATGTGATTGAAAATGGTTAAAGAACCATCTCTCTTACCCAGTTAACAAAAGTAAATGAATGACAATATAAATTATGCTGATACAAAATTCTGACTGTAACTATTTAAAAATATATATATATATATATATATATATATATATATATATATATATATATATATATATATATATATATATATATATATATATTGTATGCCTGCTATCTATTATGTCATGAACTATAATTTAAAACAGGGCATATCTTTCTGAGTTCAAGTGGTAGATTTCTACATGGCATAACTGAGTATATGACGATGGGTTATCATCATCATCTTATTATGGGAATCATAGCCTTCTGCTTGCTGTTGTGATTAATTAAATGAAACAGATTTAAAAAAATACACACACACACACACACACACATATATATATATATATATATGTATATATATATATATATATATATATATATATATATATATATATATATATATATATAAAATAAAAATTGAAACCGTGATTCTGCAATACCCTGTTTGACATTTACAGTTTTTTTTCCATAATACAGAAATATTCATTGCACAATATCCCTTTTTAGGAAAGTAAGACTCTAATGGCATTTTAAAAATGCTATAATTTATATGAAAAGCAGAGAGATCATGGCACTGTTATTTATTAGTTAAACATTCCTCACCACTTTGGTTGGCAATTTCACCATCTGAACACTGGATGCAATCATAGCAGCAGACAGGCTCCCCTTTGCGAGGTGCTTTTCTAAAACCTTTTCTGCAAGGTTCACTACATCTAGATGTTGGCACCTTGAAGAAAAGAACATTTTCTTACTTTATTTAACCAAATTCATTTTGAAAGACAACTGACTGTTGAAGATCCTGGTAATTTTATCAATCATGATTCTATCATAAATTGCCTATTTAAATCCTCATATAAATACGAACAAAAGTGAAAACAATGATTTGAAGCAAAATTCTTTGAAACTGCAAATGGCACAAAAGTGCTCATAAATATTCTCAATATTTATTTTTAAAGGCAATATTCTCTATACCCCAAACAGAACACAAACTACAACCATAATAACCCTTCTTTATACCTCATTGTTGGACTTAATTCATCTCCTTCAGCAAGAACGTTCAGCCAAAAGCATTTTGAGCAATTAACATCTGAAGAAGTCAAATTTCACCAGAATGATTTATCTATGTTTCTATGCAAACTAGACTTCAGCAGATATTCACTATTTGCATATCTCTAAAGAGATAAAAATTTATTTTGATAACATCACTGAGTATTAATAGTCATCTCTAATATTACAAATGTCTTATTTTGATGGTTTTAATGCTTAATTTTAGAGTAATGTTTTCAATGAAATTGCTAGGACATAGATGAACTGCATATTCCAATAAACAAAGTTGACATTTTACTTAATTATTCCCTATACTCATTAGACAATGATGATTTAGGTAATGTATACACAATAACCCAACACTGCCACAGTTCAAAAGCTCAGAAACCAAGTAAGGTACAGCAAAAACTTATATTTAAACCATTAGCAAGTGGAAAGAAAAGGCATCAAGTGAAATAGTATCCCGATTTCTAAGTTGAAAGCATCCAGACCATGGTCTAGTTGCGGTCTTCAATGTATTGTATTAGTGGCTTTCTGCATTAAATATTCCTTTTTATTTAAACCAGGTATGACTGATACTCAAGTCTGATTTCTTAGATGCAAGTATTACATCCAGGGAAATAATGGCACATAGAAAAGAATATTTATATAATGCATACATCAAATAATTTCATGGAAACTACATCAAAATACTGTTGTGAAGAGTTCAATTGATATGGCAGAGATTTAGGTAAGTGGATACTCACAAGAAACAGAGGATGCTTTTGGCTACCTTTCAGGGCTACTATATCCAATTTATGGTGCTTTGCAAGGACCCTAGCCAAATACGTGTGCAAACTTCTACATGAAATGTCCTGAAGTATAGGTGTGGACTGCATCAAGGCATTTCAAACTTGTCCAACAATGTATTTTATTTATTTATTTGTTTGCTTGTTCGCATATTTAGTTTGCCTAAAAATTCCATTATGTTCCCCCAGGCTACAACATATTGAGAATGGGCCGCATAAAACATAAGGTGGGGGAGGAGCACTTCTGTTTAAGACTGGACTGCAGATCTCCTCTGTACCTTATAACCCACTAAAGGATAGTAAGGCTGAACTCCTTATTTCTAAACTGCAACTCAACCCCAATAAATCAATCTATATCATCTGTATCTATCTACCTCCTGGCAATAATAATACCATAATAGAGAATATCCTAAGTTGGGTATCTTCTACCTACCCACAAGAAACTATCATATTAGGAGACTTTAATTATGACTGGTCTTCTGTCAATACAGATAATCCTGCCTCAGATATTAATCTTCATGGCTTTTCTCAGATAATCAACACTACAACTAGAAACAATAAACCTAACAACAAAGAAAGTATTTTAGATTGTATTCTTATTAACAAACAGCAACAAACTTATTTAGTAGGAACTTTGCCTGATGATGTAAGCGATCATACCTTAACTTACATCATAAGACAAAAGAGTGACATTAATAACACCCCTACCTATATGATCTCACGTAGCAACAAACACTATAACCCATTATCATTCCAAAATGAACTAAAGGCCTGTAACTGGAACCCTCTAAAAACTCTCACCCTTGAAGAAGCTGTCAAATATTTCAATACCAAATTTTAACAATCCTTGATCAACATGCTCCGAAATGATCTATTAGAGTTAAATCCAAACCAGCCCCCTAGCTGTCCAAAAAGACAAGACAAAAAATATTACTTAAGAATAAATCTTGGGCTAAATGGAGAGCTACCAAAACTACCTGAGATCAACAAGCCTTTAGACAGTTAAGAAATAGTACTAAAAAAGCCATTTTTACAGACAAAAAACTACTATTGTAAATTACAGCAAACTCACCATAACAACCCCCAAAGGTTCTGGTCAACCTCAAATAGACTTCTACACCCAGGCCAGTCTAGTACACCTTCCCTCTTAGGGGCTGAAAAGAATACCTCACATCAAACTGCTAATGCCTTTAATACCTTTTTTTTTCTGACACCATTAATTAACTAGCCAGTCACCTTTCCATAGATAACTCTAGCCTCCCCACCTCCACATCTCCTAATCTCCCTATATTCCAACTACAACCCATCTCTACCACCTATATCGTAAAACTTATCCAAAAACATAAACCTTGTACCCCCTCGGCTGATCAGTTACCATCTGTATACCTTCAGAAAGCAGCTGAAGCAGTTGCCTATCCCATATCCATCCTTATAAAGAGAACCATCACTGAAGGAACCATCCCTGCTATCTGGAAAATCTCCCACATTATCCCTTTACATAAAGGAGGTAACTACAATGAGTATTCTAACTACAGGCCTATAGCACTCTTATCACCCTTAGCAAAAATTATGGAGAAATGTATTCACCATCAGCTAATGGACCATTTAACTCAATATAACTTACTAGCTAACTGCCAGCATGGCTTTAGGCCATTTCATAGTACGACCACAGCTCTCCTATCTTTTACCGATTGCATCAATAGAAACCACAATAACAACATCCTCTCATCAGCACTCTTTATAGACCTGTCAAAAGCCTTTGATATGGCAAACCACCTCCTGCTCATAAAAACCCTAGAATCTCTTTCTCTAGACCCCAATGCTGTTCATTGGTTCACTTCCTACCTTAGTAACAGGCAACAGGCAATTCTCTGGGAAAACAAACTTTCATCCCTTCTGACAGTCTCTCTTGGGGTCCATCAGGGCTCCATTCTAGGACCTCTTCTCTTCTCTTTATTCATAAATGACTTACATGCAGCAATACTGCAAGCTACATGTATTCAATATGCAGATGATTCTACTCTCATATGTTCTGCTAAAACCACATCTGAACTACAAACACTAACACAGAATGTATTTAGCACAGTTGAGGCATGGTTCTTGAAATGTTGCCTCCTTTTGAATGCCAAAAAAAACAAACTTCTGCTCTTTAGGCCTAATAGTAAGCCCCCCCCCCCATAGAATTCTCTATCAAATCCAGTAATGGCACACATATATCCCCTGACTCTACCACCAAGCTGTTAGGTATTATAATCGACAATAACCTCACTTTTGATAATCACATTAATAACACAATTAAAACTGTAAATAGAAAAATGGGCTCCTTCTATAGAATTAAAACCTTTTTAACTCCAATAGCCAAAACTACACTTGCTCACTCTCATCTTATTTCCACTCTTCCTTACGCTTCACCCATATACACTAACCTAAAGAAAAATAATCTCACTAAACTAGCAAACACATACAATAACATTGCTAGATTTGCTACTGGGAACCCATTTAGAACTCACCACTGTCTGAATCTACAGCAACTAAACTGGCTTGAATTAAAAAAACATGCTGACACTTTCCCAACTTACCTTTGTACATAGGATATTTTACCAACCTAAAAATACCCCTATACTGTTTAACCTTATCTCCCCCTATACTAATCTAAATTCATTACGCTCTTCAAGCAAACTTCTTGTAAGGTTAACTAAGTCTAATAACATCGCTGGTGACTCCCTATTCTCCAATACCATAGGTAAATACTGGAATCTTCTACCCGACCCGTAACTTTCTATCACAGCACTGAAAATACCGAAGCAACAGAAATGGACAACCAAATTCTTTCCCTAGGAAAAAATTTGGCTTTCTGTTAACCCGATATTCAACTTTGAATAGAGGTCTATATTAGAACATTCAAAGTTTTGAAACTTCGATGTTCCAATATAGACCCTATGGGACAGCAGTGGCAAGCCAGATATAATGTGGAGGTGTATCCACAGGGTTTTGGTCAGAACACACCTTAAGTACTGCATGCAATTATAGAGGCCATATAAGTAAAATGCAATTGGTCACTGGAGGAGAGTCAGAGGAAAGCTTCCAGAATGAACTATGGCATAGACAGTAAGGAAATGTGATCGGAAACTGAAGAAGATAAAGCTCTCCTCAGCCAACTCTAGAGGATACAGGGTGGATATGATACTCATGCAAAAGGTCATGACAGGGAGCAGTGACAGGTATATACTGAATAGGTAGGACAAAGGAGAATGAGGGAACAAACAGCAAATTGTAGTGATTAATTAGCTCAAAAATCTCTGAATGTATTGTTTTCACAGAGGATGTTGTACTATGGGGGTGAACTATGGGAACAGGTGGTGCAAAAAGAAACCAAACAGACATTCAAGAAGGCATGGGAGAGGTGGAACATGGGATGGAGGAGAAGTTGAATGATAAGACACCAGAAAAGGCAAAGTAAGTAGATTTATTATGTCGTCCTGCAATCAAGCAAATGTAATGGAATGAGCCGGTAACATGAACATTCTAAGTAGAAGTTAATAAATACAGCCATATCTATCATAGATAAAAATATTTTTATTTTTTACTTATTTACGTTTTTTTTACCAGGAGGGTCTGACTGGACATAGCTGTCCGTTTTCAGCAGAGGCCCGGGGAGGAAAGCTCTATAACATTTAGTAAGATACAGTAAATATAAAGTTTACATATACAAAAGTGATATGGACAATACAATTTAGAAAATATAATAGGTAACAAAATATAAGAATCATAAAAATACAATTGTTTAAACATACAGTTAGGTTACTAGAGGTAATGCAGAAATCATAAGGATAAAGATACTAAAACAAGTTTTCTTAGAGAAGGTATTAGGATGTTTGTATGTAGGTAAATTGCATGAGAAGGTGAGAGTCTTCTGCTAAGCTAGGGGGGAATAGTACTATGGGATAGGTGCAAGGTCAGAGAAGTGGAAGTGGTTAAGAGAGGTATCTAGAGTGATGTTACATATAATTAATTAGTAGGTGTTATAAAGAATATGTAAGTTGATTTGTAAGGGAGCAACATTAGTATATAATGCAGAGAGGGAAAAAAGAGGAACATTAAATGTATGTTTAGGTATTAGAGGGATTTAAGTGTATAAGAATGTTGTCAGTTTATTCCCTGTGGATTTTGCTGTTTGATTCGGGGTTTATCATTTCAAAACTACATGGAATGGTTGGCTTTTGGCAGTAAGCAAAAACACATGTTCCTGCTGAGAAAGTTCCATTACATTCAGTAACATAAAGATTTTTCATTTCTTGATCTGTTCATTTTAATAGTTACTGTCTCACTTAGCTAACCTCTTTAAGCCTATATTAGTAATGCCAGTAAATAACTGTACTACAGTTTGCCATTTACTTGATCTAACTGTTGATATTAAATCCTAGATTTTCTTACTTGAGAGGGGGGTAAGAATCAGGCTTCTTTAAGACTTGTTTTAGCTTTAAAGCAGTATAAGGCCAATGAGCATTAGAGCTAAGTGTCTAAAAACGTCACCACCCTCTTCTTGTGTACATAAACCCAGTGTATCCCTTGTTCACCCCCAGGATAATTTGCCAACATAATTTCCTCCCTCTCCTGTTTTATTGGCTGTTGTCCATAAACACATATTTTTTGAAGTCGGTCCACTTTAATCTATTTAAATACATTTGCCCTCCCACTGAATTCAATACATGCAGTATACAGAGTGCCCACGAAGCTAGTCCGTGTTGCTTTTTTAAACTTGGTGGCTCTTGAGTTGCCCGTCTTTGCTATGAATTTATTTTTTGTAACTCTTCTTGGTCTCATTTTGTCTGCACTAGGGGATCAAGCTGGGAGCTTCCTCCCCTTTGACTGCTAACACTTTTGATCCCCTGTCTTTCATATCATCCTTTCTGCTTAGCAACATTTTCCTTACTCATCCAAACATTTATGAACCAGACAAGGTGGAAGGTCAACCTAGGTTTACATCTATTGGCAACCATTTATTACTAGGTCTCCTAAGGCAGTATATAAGTTAGTTTATGGACATTTAAAAACAAGCCACTCTTTGGTCAACCAATATAAATAAACTCTATAATAAAAAAATGAAAACTACAGCAGGAAAGAAGTTTCTCAGCACTAATAATTCCATCTGAGAGACATGAAAGTAACTAACTAATCTAGAGCCTTCCCTTTCATTCACAAACTTACCATGTGAGCTTCATATACCCTGAATACAATCCTTCTTTAATCATGTCGACATGTGTTATGCTGAGGCTGCAAAATGACTCCCAGACCCTATTAAAGGTAAGAATATTAAGTTTCAGCAAGAATAAGGCCACTCATCCACCTCATGCATACCTCCTATAAATAGTCACCTAGACCAAATACCCTTCGAATTTTACTGTTTGAACCAAAGCAGCAATAGAAATGCTTTTAGTGTTGGGTGTTTCTTTTGACAAGCTCACTGACTTGTCACTAACAAGGATGAACAAAGGGAGGGTTACAATAAGTTATTTTTCAGGCACCAGGATCTCTTGACATTAACAGGGCCCTAAGCATCCCAACACTGTGCAAATATGACTGACAGGTAATGGTAATTGGGTAGGTGGGTGGGTGGAGAGAGTAAACAAATTAAGATATAAATCCCTGGGGAATATGCAGGGAGACATGCCATAATTTCATTGCATGTAATAAATACATTTAAGACACTGGTCCTGAATGGAGTCCTGCCTTCACCCTGAATGATAATGAGATAGGAATAAAAGATAACTGGTTTTGATAATTGGTTAACCTGCTGATGTCATCCATTCCAGAAGGATGTAGTATATATCAGTGTGGGACAAGATGCTCCACAGACCAGTTTGCTTCACTAATGATGGCCAGCATCTCCTGTTTTAAGGTTTTCACATCCTGATTAAAGCCTTTGATGATCCTCTAGTGTCTTTTTAGGCAATTGGTGGACATTCCAATGTAATTAATATATCATTCCCTAAACTGGATGACTTTAAAGTGGCTATCATCAGTGAATGAGGTCTAAGCAATAAATTGCCTGATTTTGAGGAAGTCTTGCATTTGGAAAACATCCACATCTGTGTACGTATTGAAAACTGGTTTAAAGTACTCCTTCTATACCAGGATTTTGCAATTTTGATGCCTTCAGACCCAATGACATTAATGGAGGAGTCTCCATATTTGTTAAGGAAAATGTTACCTCCAGGCAGAACTATATGAACTCACAAGCCAAGCTAAGAGAAATGCAGCTATCTCTAGATAGGATTAATTATCACCTAATGGCTTGTTGTACAGCACTTTTCTGTTAAAGAACACATTGTTTGTCCTGTGATAGTGTACAATTCCTCATCGTTGATATCCCTCGTAACACAAAGTCCCTCATTTTGGCTGCCTTTAACTTCCTTTCAATAAAGTAGGACACCTGTATGACCAATATAGGATATGGCCAAAAATTCCTAAATTTAATAAACAAAAATTCCTTTTAGCAGTTGGGAAATAAGCTGGCTTGAGAACAGAGCATTGTTGACTTTTTCTTTGGTATCTCATTTCCCTGTGAAGCCTGACCATAAACCTGTTACTTTTTATTCTTTAAACCACCAGAAGCTCCTACAGCACTCCACTGAATTTAAGGATTACAAACATGAAAACCTCCATCTACATTGTGAGGAAATGTCAAAATTCACTAGTGACTGCATCTTCTCCCTGACACTAATACAGCAGCAACCTTCACTAAAAAAGTCTCCACCCATTTAGACAATTATACCAGTCTCTACCAGAAACAGCTATCGAGGGAAATTCAGAAACCACCCACCAGTGGTATACTGCAGTGGTGATGCCCATCCCCAAATTTGGCTTTACAACTGACCTGAGTAATTACATACCTGTTAACCTTACAAACCCCATCTACAAAGCCAAGGAATACTTTATAACTGACTGCATACACTTTGATACCATGAATGCTGTTAGACTTGTCCCTCAACAGTTTGGCTTTTTGAAGAGTAGATCCTGTCTGTTTAATCTGGTAAACTTCTTTGAAAAGGTTTACAAACATCACATATGGTAGCCATCCAATGCACAAGGTGTATCTTCATATGGCCATGATCTTCAATATCATTCCCCATGCTGGTATCAAACAAAAGCCAAATGCATGAGAAATCAACCCATATCAGATAAGATGGATAGCAAACTAGCTAAATGTCAGAAACCTCATACTGTGAGTTGTAGGTGCTTCTTATTAAAGTGCAAAAGTAACCAGTGGTTTCTCAAGGGACTCATAGCTAGCACCATTCACCTCTCCTTATTTTCCCAAAGGGCTCATTGCTACCACTGCTCATCTCTCCTTTTTGGTATTTACTTCTCATATCTCTGAGAAAAAAAGACAAGATCTCTGGCTAACAACGTCTTCAAGTGACTGCAAACTTTGGTATTTTGTTAAATCATCTTACAACATCCCCCAACCTACCAACCCACCCCCAGAATGAACTGACTTTGGTAAACTCATTTTGTATTAAAATGGGCTCAAACTAAATGCTAAAAAGTATAGTATTATCACTTTTTGGCAGACAACCCATCCCCTCATCATACTATGTAGACAACACACCACAACAAAATGAAAAGGTAGTCAGGGACCTAGGCATGTGGGTTGATAGCTCACTCTCTTTTGGCCATCATGTGACAACAGTCATCAGGAAATCCTTTTATCTAGTCTTGATAATTGCAATAAGAATATATTCAGGGTCTAATGACATAGTCATACCCTCTCAGCATTGATCAGCCCATTTATCCAGTACAATGCCCACTTTGGGATGTATCTCACTAAACCTAACCAACAAAAAGAAAGAGCCCACAAGTTCCTGACCAAAAGGATCAAAAGCTTTAAGTCTCAGAACTACCAAGAGAGCTTGAAAGCTCTATCCCTTTTTCCACTTTTGAGGAGAGATCCTTTTCTTGGTTACCGAGCCATTAGAAGCCTTATTATCCTGAATTTCCTGTTTCTCTACAAGTCCAATACTAGAACCAGGAACCTAAATTTTCAGCAACAGATAAAAAATGATGGAGGGATAAGTTTATAACACAGAAAATCCCAAACATCTGGAATAAACTTTCAATGCCAGTTAAGCAGTGAAACTCGCTATATTTCTTTAAACATAAACTAGATAACTGGATGGGTTCAGCTAAGGTTGATACTCAGTATCTTTGGAAAATCTATGAATGTAAGTAATTTTTAAATGGGTCATACAAAAGTAAAATGTGAGCCCAAGGTAGATTGGGGATTTGTAGGCAGTATCATAGTTTGTTCACTGTGAAAGTCCTGCAGTGAATCCTGCAGTTTCATTATATTCTGCTCCAGATAACATAATGCAAAGGACTCTAAACAGATAATAAAGCATCATAAAAATGGATTATAAAAAATGTACTGAGATAGCTGAAAGGTATACAGTGTCAGTCATTAAAGCTTTGCTGAACACTTGGAATAAAAGATGCAAGATGGCTTGAACCTCTCTTTCCAAAGCTTCTGCATACCAGTTAAAGCTTTTGCTATCCCCATAGTGGCTTTTAAGAGTGAGTCCAGCTATTGGAGATCCTAATGTAAGTTAAATATAAGTTGACAAACATTAAAGTAGCTCGGCTCAATGCCAGAAGTCTTCACAACAAACTGTCTGACCTTTAGAAAGTATTCCCTACATACCTTGGTTTTGCAGCTACCATGCCTTCAGACCTGATGTCAACAGTGGTAGCATCTCTATATTTCTCTGAGCTTTGGTCGGCTAACATCTACCTGAAATCAACTGGATGTATAAATGAATTTAAGTACACTTTTGTCTTCTCTTTTTCATATAGTACTGCATTTCATTTATTTATTTCTGTTTCTCACTTAATATTAACTCAACTGAAGTTTTGGCTGTGTCTCTACAGAGTACTTATTAGAATTTCTCTGTAGCCATTGATAGCAGTGTGTGTGGGGGCGTACTTTCACCTCATCACTGATATTCTGTCCTGCCTTACATAAGTGTTACATTTTGGGTTATTTCTGCTTAATATCTGAGCTTTGGCCGGTTAAGATCTACCTGAAATCAACTGGACATATAAGTGAATTTAAGTACACTTTCATCTGCTCTTTTTCATATAGTACTGCATTTAATTTATTTATTTGTGTTTCTCACTGAATATTAACTCAACTGAAGTTGTGGCTGTGTCTCTACAGAGTACTTGTTAGAATTTCTGTGTAGCCATTGATAGCAGTGGGAGGTAGTTTCACCTCATCACTGATATTCAGTCCTGCCTTATATAAGTGGTACATTTTGGGTTATTTCTGCTTAATATCTGAGCTTTGGCTGGCTAAGATCTAACTGAAATCAACTAGACATATAAGTGAATTTAAGTACACTTTTATCTGCTCTTTTTTATATAGTACTGCATTTAATTTATGTATTTGTTTTTCTCACTGAATTTTAACTAAACTGAAGTTGTGGTTGTATCTTTACAGTTAGTTCCCTACCTACCCTCCCTGTTCTTGTTTTGGTGTTAATGTTGGTGGCTTTGAAATTGTCCGCCTCTCTCATAAATTTGTATTTGGATACTCCTTCTGGGCCCATCTGATTTGCTCACTCAACTGAGTGCAGTGAGATCATATTCTGATTTCAGGCACTCCTACTGTGTACAAAGAGAGCGTTTGGGAAGGACAACCCCTGTAGCCTCTTAATCCTGCTCTGTTCCCTCCCTCAAAAAAAAAAATAATAATAATAAATAAATAAATAAATAATATATATATATATTTTTTTATTCAGGTGCTCTTTGTAACTGTGTTAGTTGCTGTTCTGCATGCTGTTATCTGTTCAGTCGCTCTTACTCTGCACTTATTACTGCTTCTTAGTAGCCTTCTAATTTACTGCCTTTTGCACTTGTTTTTTAGTCATTTGTTAATTTATTTGCATTTATTTAAACTGTATTTGCCATAATATTGCTACACACTCAAGTGTGCTAGCCTGCACTGCAATGTGAATTGTATTTACTGCTGTTTTAGCTGCTTTTCTGTAAAAAAAAAAAAAAAAAAAAAATTCTAAGCTTGTTTCCTGCCTTTCCTGTAACTAGTCTAGTCCAGATACAGACTTGCTGTATCCAGGACTGTTGGTAAGCTTCTGAGCCCCCCAAGCCTTTCTGTGCTGGAGGGAATCCTTCTAGCTTATCAGTGGGAGTGGTAAGCACTAGGTATCTTATCTACCATAGGAAGAGTGGGTTTTGGCCCAGAAATTGTAGTTCATTGGCCGTTTGGGCAGTTTTTCCATCTCTTTCTACTTTCTGGTTTAAAAGCCTGCATTTGCATTTGGTCCCCACCTTTCCTGAAACTAGTGAAGTCCAGGTACAGATTTGCTGTATCCAGGACTGTTGGTAAGCATCTGAGCCCCCCAAGCCCTTCTGTGTTGGAGAGAAGCCTTCTTGCTTATCAGTGGAAGTGGTAAGCACTAGGTAACCTATCTACCACAGGAGGAGTGGTTTCTGGCCCAGAAATTATAGTTTATTGGCTGTTTGGGAAGCTTTTCCACCTCTTTCTACTTTATGGTTTAAAAGTCCGTGTTTGCGTTTGGTCCTCGCCTTTCCTGTAACTAGGCCCAGGTACAGATTTGCTGTATCCAGGACTGTTGGTAAGCTTCTGAGCCTCCCAAGCCCTTCTGTGTTGGAGAGAAGCCTTCTAGCTTATCAGTGGGAGTGGTAAGCACTAGGTAACCTATCTACCACAGGAGGAGTGGTTTCTGGCCCAGAAATTATAGTTTATTGGCTATTTGGGAAGCTTTTCCATCCCTTTCAACCTTCTGATTTAAAAGCCTGTGTTTGCACTTGTTTCCTGCCTTTCCTGTTACTAGTCTAGTCCAGGTACAGATTTGCTGTATCCAGGACTCTTTGTAAGCTTCTGAGCTCCCCTAGCCTTTCTGTGTTGGAGGGAAGCCTTCTAGCTTATCAGTGGGAGTGGTAAGCACTAGGTAGCCTATCTACCACAAGAGGAGTGGTCCCTGGCTCAGAAATTGTAGCTATTGACTGTTTGAGCAGTTGTTTTCCATCTCTTTCAACTTTCTGGTTTTATAACCGCACTTGCACCTGTTTCCTACCTTTCCTATAACTAGCCTAGTCTGGTTACAGTGTTGCTGTATCCAGGATTGCTAGTAAGCTTCTGAGCCCCACAAGCCTTTCTGTGTTGGAGGGAAGCCTTCTAGCTTATCAGTGGGAGTGGTAAGCACTAGGTAGCCTATCCTCCATGGGAAGAGTGAGTTTTGGCCCAGAAATTGTAGTTTATTGGCCATTTGGGCAGTTTTCCATCTCTTTCAACTTGCTGGCTTAAAAGCCTGCATTTGCACTTGTTCCCTGCCTTTCCTGTAACTAGTCTAGTCCAGGTACAGATTTACTGTATCCAGGACTCTTTGTAAGCTTCTGAGCCCCCCAAGCATTTCTATGTTGGAGGGAAGCCTTCTATCTCTTCAGTGGGAGTGGTAAGCATTAGGTAGCCTATCTACTACAAGAGGAGTGGTTCCTGGCCCAGAAATTGTAGCTGTTGGCCGTTTGGGCAGTTCTTTTACCATCTCTTTCAGCTTTCTGGTTTAAAAGCCGCACTTGCGCTTGTTTCCCACTTTTCCTGTAACTAGCCTAGTCCAAATACAGAGTTTCTGTATCCAGGACTGTTGGTAAGCTTTTAAGCCCCACAAGCCTTTCTGTGTTGGAGGAAAGCCTTCTAGCTTATCAGTGGGAGTGGTAAGCACTAGGTAGCCTGTCTACTACAAGAGGAGTGGTTCTTGGCCCAGAAATTGTAGTTTATTGACCATTTGGACAGTTTGTCCATCTATTTCAACTTTCTGGTTTAAATGACCACATCTGCACTTCTTTCCCATCTTTCCTGTAACTAACCTACTGGAAAACACTAGAAAGCCTTAAACTGATACAAGCCTTCTAGCTTAGAAGAGAGACTTTGGAGTGATTAAGTATCAGTTTTCTGTACTTTCTTGCTCTACTTAACTGTTTTCCGCCTAAACACCAATTTTCCAGCATTTATTGTGATTTAAAAGCTTGTTTTTTTTTTCACATATTGTACTTATTTGACTGCTTGCACTTTTAAAAAGTCATTTTTTGTTTAAATAATTTGTTCAACTGTTGCAGGCTACACAGTAAAGTGCGATAGCCTTTTCCGATCGTTTGAAGTCATTAAAAGCTGTTTTAAGTATATTTTTTACTGTTTTTGCCTTATCTTTAAAAAAAAAAAACAAACAAAACAAATTTCATGTTTCCCACCTTTCTAAGCTAGTATAGTCCAGTTTTCTTGATAGTGCTGAATTCAGGGCTGTGTTACAAGTTTCTGAGTTGTCCATACCTTACTTGGATAGAAGTAAGTTTCTCAGTTCACCTGTGAGAGAGGGGAGCTTTAAGCACCCTATCTGTCCCTGGAGGAGTGGTTCCAGCCCAGAAATTAGTAGTTTGCCATTTTGGGCTGATTACTATCTCTTTCATTTCCCTGCTATAAAACACATGTTTGCACAGTTTTGCGAGCCGGGCAGCGCCAGTTAGCTATGGTTAAATTATTCCCAGCTCCACTAAGTCTCCTCTTCAGTTTTTACCTTGAAACTAGTCTAACTCTCAACCTAAGCACTCAAAAAGCATCCTACAGCCCAACACTTGCTCAGAACTAATAGCAAGCACAAATATGCCCTGACACTTGATTGCCAGGCAGGGCAAGGCTCTTTATTCACCCCTCACCAACCAAGTGACTAAGCAGCTCACCCTACTATTCAGGCATGACCAAAGGGCAATTTCAGGTGTACTCCCCAGTCCAGCTGGTGAATCTGGGTATCCTGAGGCAATGTTACAACTGCCTCATGTACACAGACAATCCTCTCCTCCTACCACAAAACACTAACATATGCGAGAGATGCAATTATACAGCCAAACTAGAGGCTGAGCTGTCTCCACCCAAGACTGGAACAGACAGTCAAGAGGGGAAGGTTAACACTTGCACCACACCTCCAGCCTAACACAGACCTACTAAAACAGCACAGCAAAAAATACACATAAATACACAAAATCATACTTGGAGGCTCTAAATAAAAACCTGCAAAAGCATCAGAGACCTCCAAAGCAGACACCCAAACAACCTGCACCTCCCGTCACAAACCAGACAACACATAAAACACAAAATCAGTGTGCTGCACAATCACAGCCCTTAACGCGAAATAACATACCTAACACACTAGTAATAGGTGACTCTATAGTCAGGCACACTGATATCCCACTCACTAGGCTGGACAAGCAGAAGGTCACTGTTAGCTGCCTGTCTGGAGCCAGAATCCGCCACATAACACAAGCACTCAGGTCACTCCAGAACAAGTACAAATATGGCTCTGTCATTGTTCATGTTGGTGTGAATGACCTGAGACATACCTCCCTGGACTACATGAAAAGAGGCATGGAAGAGCTCTCTGATCATGTATCCCAGGCTGATATGACCATGACCCTGAGTAGCATCCTGCCCTCACCAAGAATGATACATCAGTATAAAGAAAAAATAATCAATTTCAATAATTAGCTAAGTTTCTGGTGTCATTCAAAGGGGATCCAGTGTCTGTCAGCCTGGGATGACATGCTCGACAAGCCGTGTTGCTTTACAAGAGACAGCTTGCACCTGTCACCCCTAGACTTTTCAATACTGGCCAAGGCTCTTTCTGCCCCCATAGAGCCTTTTTTAGGCAAGGCTCAAAAGTCAAACCCACCTCCATAAACAGCACAATTAACAAAAAACTGAGGGTTATGCTACTCAGCGCCAGGAGTTTAAATCTCAAAATGCACGCGCTCAAAGCACTCCTCGCTATGGAGAATGTCGACATCTGTGCAGTAACTGAAACCTGGTTCAAGGCTCCAGAGAGCACCCTAGCACTACTGGGCTACAACTCATACCACATGTTTCGGCCACAGAACATGGACCGAAACACAAAAGGAGTGGGTGTATCCATATTCGTCAAGGATACCTACACCTCCAGGCTAGTGGCACAGCATGATACCTCTGAGATCATCCATGTGCAACTAACATCGGGCAAATCTGCAATGCAAATTGTGGCCTGCTACAGATCACCCTCCACAACCCAGGACCATCACTCCACCTTTCTGGAGACACTGGAAAACATGAAGGTCCTACCGAGCAACCTGATATTGGGTGATTTAAATTACCCTACCATTAACTGGGAAAACTACTCGAGTAAAAACTCCTAGGCCCAGCGCTTCCTGGAATTCATCAACTCAAACACCCTGGATCAGCTTGTAAACTCCCCTACCAGAGGTGAAAACATATTGGACCTGGTCATCACCAACATGGGGGACAGGTGTTCCTCCTTTTGGGGGTGAGAAGGGGGTGAAGTTTGCACTGAATCTATCTGCCAGGATGTTGGCAATATCAGTAGGTAGCCTGAACATAAACCCCTATGTCTGGAGATGGGTTGCCAACTGGCTTACAGACTGAACACACATGGTAAGAATAGTGGGCTCCAGGTCCAACTCTAAACCAGTCACAAGTGGTATCCTGCAAGGCTTGGTCCTGGGACCCCTACTGTTTGGCATATACTTCTCAGAAGTACAGGCAACCACAGGAGGACTATGGCTAACCAAGTTCACCAACGACTGAAAACTGGGAGCCATAATTGACTCTCCGGCTGACACGGAAATCCTCCAAAAGGGCCTTACTGAGACGGACACCTGGTGTCAAAGTCATGGCCTCAATCTAAATGCCAAAAAATGCATAGTCATTCCATTTGGGAAAAACAAAACACCCACAAATTACCACATAGGTGGCAGCCCCCTTAATACAGAAGAGCTAATAAGAGATCTGGGGACCCAGGTAGAGAGTAATCTCTTCTTTGACAATCATATTGCCAAAGTAGTTAGGAAATCCTTCTATGTGGCCCATCTAATTACTAAAGGGTTCACATCTAGAACTAAATAGGTTATTGTGCCCCTCTACTTGTTACTTATCAGACCCATCATAGAGTACAATGCCCCATTTGGGATGTACCTCACAAGACACTTCCAACAGCTGGAAAGACCACAAAAGTACCTCACCAAGAGGATTATTGGTGTCAAACATATGCCCTATGCAGCCTGACTGAAAAAACTCTGGCTGTACTCAGTGGCATATCGCTTACTCAGAGGTGATCTCTGCCTGACTTACAAAGCCATGTCCAACTCAGAATTGATGGACATGCTCCATCTAAAGAAATCCAAGTGACTGCGAGCCATGCACTCTAGTGAGCTAAACCTCGCCACAGCAATAAATAGAACATGCTGGAGGGATAGAATCCTGTCATTGAGACTCCCCATGCTTTGGAACAAAATTCCAAACTACATTAGGCAGAGCCCCTCACTAACACTCTTCAAGAGAAACCTTGACGAGTGGATAGGTAACAGAAAATACTCCCCTGGGATCACTTCATTGGCTCTGCTTGACAGAGGATCAGTTAATTAATCAATGGGGCAGCGAAAGCCGACACACTCTGGCTAGGCTTATAAATGCCCTCTGGCAGATAACCTAGTACCTACCTATGAACCTATGGGACATAACACCACTACAGAAATCATCAGACACCCACAAACAGAGCTTAGTGAACGCCAAATCACACTGCACAGGACCGACTATCAGCTTATAGCCTGTTACTGGACACCCCCTATGTCCTCTGAAAAATGATGCAAGATTCCTAAATGTTTTCGATGAATTCCTTGCATGCAAGAACCTCATTATTTTGGGGACTTTGACTGTCCTCAATAAACTGGAGTACCTAATACAGCTAATGTAAATCATGCCTGAAATTCTTAAAAATTAATTAAAAAAAACTCCCTGGATTAGATTAACAATCGCACAAGACAAAATATTCTTTACCTGCTACAAGTATAGATTCTTCATGTCCTGATCCCCTGGTATCTCTTTGTCTTTGTCTGGTAAAGTCGGACCATAAGCTAGTTTCCTTCAATGTCCAAATGTTTAAACCCACTGGAACCACGCTCTCAGAATTCAAGGATTTCAAACATACTAGTCTCTTGAATTCTAAGATGAAGTTTCAGATTTCACTTATAGCAACATCACTACAGATGTTGCCATAGCAGGTAACTTCACAAGGAAATTCTGTGCTTCCTTAGATAAATGTATAGAACTGGTTGCTCCATCAAATTTAAATATAATGAGAAATTTAAAAACAAATCACCCTGGTGGACCAATGACAAAAATCAACTGCATATTAAAAGAAAAAAACTACAGCAGATAAAAATACTTTCCTATTAAGGATAATATCAGACAATTGACTAAAAACAATTACAAATCCTTCTTTATGTAAATTAGGAGGCTAAGATTTGATAATGTGGATCTATATTATAACAACAAACGATCAAATGATCGAACGCTGTTATATCGAACTCTAAAGTTCGAATTCACAAGACATTGAACAACCAGAACAGTGATTTTTTTTTTCCCAGGGAAAAAAAAGACATTAAAACATTACATAAATTAGGGGGCTTCACCCCCATCCCCACTTACATATACCATCTCCGAGATCGCTCTACAATGCCAAAAATGGCAAAGTGACGAAGCAGCCAAGCGACTTTTTTCCCAGGGAAAGAATTTGCTTATATGCCGCTTCGTCATTTTGCCTTTTCAACATTTCAAGTTTGACCAAGACGCATTCAACAAAATGCATCTTTGATTATCTGATAGGAACCCGATAATGTAAACCTGGTAACATCGTAAAGCAATAACATTGTCTGTGGAAAATGCAAAATTCCTTAAAATTAGATACTGACAGTGCATTCCTATCTAATGGTATGATACAGATTCAAACAAAAAAGTGGTAGAAACATTTTAAAAGTGCTGTTTTAGTCCTCTACACTTGACCATCTAGCCTTTGCCAGTTACCTGACTGACCAATCAGTTCCATGCATCCTGGTTAGTTGCAGCCACTTGCAGTCAAAATGATGGCTTAGTGCAGGTGGGCCACCATTCCCAATGGATCATTTCTGCTGATATAATGTGCCACCCCTTATTTGTCCCTGCAATCTTTTCATGGTACATAATGCAGTCATCATTCACTCAGGTGATTATCTAGCAGCCCTCAGTCCCCAGTGGATATTTAATAATGGGGCATGCATACACATATGTGGTAAACTCACAACATCTCCCTTCATCATAGCCACTGGGTTGCCCACACAAATTTCTGGACTAAAGCAGTGATACTGTGAATACCAAGACTGAAAAAATATGATATGCATATGTATATGTCTATGTATGTATATATATATATATATATATATATATATATATATATATATATATATATATATATATATATATACAACTTGATAAACACCAAATTATGTAATAGAACATTATAGATATTACAGGAACAATTAATATGTTACACTGATTTAGCTTTCCAGTCTTCTAGGTTTATCAGGCTGTGTAATTTGATATTAGGTGTGTGAGGTGGAATCCTTATAATGGGTGCTGCAGAAAAGTAGAACCCCCTACAGAAATGCTTTAAAGTTGGTTATAGCTACTATCTGAGAGTGGCATGGTAGTGGAGTTTTAGAGCTGTGGGTCTGATGAGATGTGCCCTTGGTGAATGGAAACTGGTATTTCAAAGTAGACCAAAGTTTCCTGGATGATCTAGATCAGGGGCTAATTGCAAATTCATTCTCAAAGGGAGGGTGTGTATGTGTGCGTGGGGGGTAGTTGAGAACAGAACATGAAAATATCTGTGTCAGGATACGTTGTGATTTCTTAAACAGATTCTCAAATCCGATAAGGATGCAAGATATTTTTCAAATGGTAGTTTGAAAAAATGGTCAGATAATCTTGTCTAGTTGAAAGTAAGCTGAAATTAAAAGCATAGTCAAATTAAAGAATACAAATTTCAGAAAAATGTATGATTAACATAATGAAAAAGTGATAATGATTGTCACAGGACATTGGCAGATGTGGAAATATATAATTAACTCACAGAGCTGATATGTAGTATAAATATGTCCCAAACAAGGATGACCATAGTTTCTCTGCTTGACCTTTTACAAGTTGGGATATACAGAAGGAAAGCAATTTTATGGCAGTCATATTAGGGGACTTCTTGCTAAAGTATGAACCATAATGGAGAAAGAGAATTTGATGGATGTATGGAGAAATTTCCATAAGGATGTGTTCAAGTTTACCTTTTCTACATACCCTACAACCCAGGCAAGTAGGACTGATTTGGTGTTGAGAAAAACACAGTTACCCTACTTAAGTGATATTAATAAAATAGAAATTCATAGCTGACCATGCTCTTCCTATTTTTAATATACATATAAGGGGGGCATGTGGTACAGTAAAAATGGGAATGGACCCATTACAAATGGAAGAATGAAGAACTAAAGACAAAATAGCAACATATAGTGAAAATGTGGTATGTAATCTTTGACATATAACAAATGTCGGAATGGAATGGAATGGTGGGATGAATTAAGACACCAATAAGGTTTGATTTGGGGGCTCCCATTGTAAGTTTGACGACAGTAAGTATTATTATCAGAACTGTGAACATTGAAGTACAATTAGGAGAAATATACACCAAGTCCAAAAGTGCTTCCAATTTCTACAAGGTATAGAAATCTTGTGGTTAGTTTATACTTATAGCAAGGGTATGAAAAAGCAGTCCACACACTGGTATGTAGGAGATACTTTTAATGTATAATAATCCCTTTTACAGTTTACTGCTACTTCTCAGAAGCTGTATTTAATTTTTCATTTTTCATAGCTTTGGGCTTTCACAGTCAAGTCTAGAAATTCTATTTAGGCATCCTGATAGTTTTTGCAGAAGGAGGGAGAAACAGGAAAAGGGCTAAATGTTATGACTTGGGGGGAGAGAAGCAGGTTTCAGGAAGAGATTATTTTGCCATCGGACAAAGATATTCAGTTAATAATGGAACAACAATTCCCAAAGCCAGAAAATAAATTAATCTCTTTATCCCAGGCAGTAGCAGAACTTGTCTGAACAGGGTAACATGACAATTTAACTGGGATAGCAATCCAAGGATTTAGAAGTGAAAAATTAATGGGATGAGACAGAAAAATCTATTTCAAATAATCAGGGATGCATAGGAGAAACAATATTTTAAATAAAAGGTATATACAGGCATTGTTGCGTGGAGTTAAAATCTGCACCCTGAGTGACTCTGCTGGCATGTCACACCACCCTCACCCAAACAAAAGAGAAAAGTCTTTACATACTCATTTATTTTAAAAAAAGCAGTCCAATCATGTGTGATGCTTGGACTATAAAAGTAAAAGAAACATCAGTTACTTGAAATAGAGAAAATAATATGCAGACTGATAATCTGGCTTAAAACAGTACACCAGAAACTTACCCTACTTTTAATAGCAATTTTGAATTGAACTGGAAAAAAATATGGAACATATTGCATCTGATTTGATTATCAATTAATGACTTTTTTGTTGCTGAGTTTTAAATGATAAGTGAGGGGTCACATACTTCTTGTATTTTTTTTCATTCAGTTTCTTTGGTAACTCAGGTATTGATGAATGCTGGTGTATCACCCAAAATGTCATGGTGTGTCACCTTTGACATGCATGTCATAGGTTTGCCACCACTGTATTAGAGCATTATGTGTATTGTACAATGCCATGAAGAAACATAAAGGATCTTATATAATAGGTACAAAGGTTCATAGGTAAGTACTAGGCTAGCTGCCTAATGGGCCATTTTAAGCCTAGCCAATCTCTGTTTTGCTGCTTGAATTAACCTTTCCAATTTGGTGTTATAATGGTCTTACCCATGCTATGGTTGATAATTATATATTACCCCAGTGAGAATAATTGGGCTTCATACCATAGATAATTTGAATGGGACCCTTGCATGGGATAAAACATTTAGGAACCGTCTCAGACCATTAGTAGTACAAAGGATAGTCTTGGGGTAAATTTCTGTTTCCCATCCACAGGTTCAAGTTGTGCTTGAATGTGGACAGGGATCAGCTTTGTTTCACATTAATGGATATTCTGTTCTAGATCAACAGTAACCTCTGCAAGATGTATCTGTCCCTCTAAACTGTTCCATTAATATTGCAGAACAGGTTTAAATCCCCAAATGAGTATTCCTGATGCCATTTGACTTGCTGGTCTGCAGTAGGGCCATCAGTATTGGGTCAGAGGATGCCTTGTATGACAGACACAGATCACCTCTTGGCAGTCTGTAGGATAATGAGTGTAGTGACAAGGGTTTGAGTTGGTCCATGGAGGACATATTTATAGGCCTTTTATCCTTTTAGTTGGGTATCTCTGTGGGTGTTCCTGTTGTTGCATATGTCTGGACAGATACATGGCAAAGGTAGCATTAAAGTCAATGACTGGCCTAATGTCAGCTAAATAAATGGGAGCAATGACATCCCTTGATCTAGATGCAACAATACCTTTGTTTATAAACTCTGCAAAATAGAATCCCATTCTTAGGACAATTGACATATGTTGGTCAAAAATTGGGTCACTCTCCACATAACCTCCCAAATCACAGACAAATGGGTCAACACATAATATGGAGAAAGAAAAAGTGTAGTGATTTCAAACAGAAAAGGGAGCACCCTAATCCAATGAAATTAATGTGGGATCTCTCTAATCAGATTAGATGCTAAAATACATACCAAAATACTCAACGAATGATTGCACCAAATTCTGCCACAAACAACAGGTAAACAACAAGGGGCTTTGCACAAGAATAATAATAAACAATTGATGGTTGTGGCAACATTTTTGTCTAAAAATCAATGAAAGTTCAAAAGTAGGCCTGTTGCAATTTGACCTAAGGAAAGCATTTCATTCACTTAAATGGGAATACGTTTCGATAAAAGAAAAAATGTATTAATTTCAAAACTGATAACATGATTTAAAACATAATACAATACTCCTAAATTATATATTCAAGTAAACAGAAATTAATTAGAAGAGGAAGTTGTGTATATAAAACTACTACAGAAGGCTATCCCTTGGTCCTGGAGGCTTTCATTCCTGTAGTGGCAAAATTAGCTAAAGAATCAGCCACCAACAAGAAGACATTGAGAAAAAGTCAAGGGTCTATGTTAAATCAACGAACGCCTAAAAAAGCGAACAATAGTTTACCGAACCCATGTAAAAAGCTTACAATTTCGAACGCTTAGAACAGCGATTTTTTTCCAAGGAAAAAAAAAATGCTGTGCCACAAAACAAAAAAAAAATTTAAAACATTACATAAAGTGGGGGGCTTCACCCCCCCCCCACTTAAATATTTCAACTCCGAGATCACACTACAATGACGAAAATGGCAAAGTAACGGAAGTGGCCAAGTGATTTCTTTCCCAGGGAAAGAATTCGCTTATGATTATAATGGTTGCAGATGACTGTATCATAATGTCTAAACAAATTGAAAAAGTTTTTAATCCAGTAATATTGATATTTAGACACTGACAATAGAGTAAGATTGCACTTTAGGCCTGTGATTCATTTAGAAATACCTCACTAAAAGAATCACAGGCCTAAAGCAGATGCCATATGCTGACCATCTAAAAAAACTCCAGCTATACTCTGTGGCATATCGTCTACTCAGAGGTGATCTCTGCTTAACATACAAGGCCATGTTAAACCCTGAGCTGTTGGACATGCTCCACTTAAAGAAATCCCAATCCCTCAGAGCCACATGCTCCAGGGATCTAAACCTTGTCATCACAATAAACAAAACATGCTGGAGGGATAGGTTCCTGACCCAGGGACTTCCCAGACTCTGGAATAGACTGCCCATACATGTCAAGCAAAGTGCCTCATTGGCCCTCTTCAAAAGGAACCTTGATCGGATGGGAGATAGGAAATTCACTCCGGGGGATCATGTCAGTCGACCTGCTAGACAGGGGTCCAGGGAAGTAAATATTATGGGAAGAAACATCCAGGGAATTGTTATGGCTAGGCTTGTATAGGCCCTAGGGCCAATAGCCTAGTACCAACCTATGAACCTATATGCTGTTTCACTATTTTTCCTTTTCATGCTTTCAAGTTTGATTAAGACACATTTGAAAGAATGCATTTTCGATCATTTAATAGGAACCCAAAGTCAGATGGATATTTGTGATTTTAATGGTTGCAGATGATTGTATCTTAATGTCTAAACAAATTGAAAAAGTTTTTAATCCAGTAATATTGATATTTAGACACTGACAATAGAGTAAGAGTGCAATAAACACAAAACTTTAGTGGCGAGACTCAAAAAAAGTAAGGAGCAAGGACCCAGTGGATACATAACAGAAGAGAATCTTCTCACTTGTAAATATTTTTAGTCAGGTATACAACTGCAATCATAGAAGAAAATCTGAAAATATTAAAAGACAAGATACAGTCATTATTATCATATTTTGTGTCCAATCTGACATGATTAACTAGTAAAATTAATGCAGTTAAAAGTAGCAACTTCCTAACAGTAATATCTGTCCTCAGAAATTTACCAGTCCTATAAACATCCAAAAGTGCAAGAGATTCAGAGCATGATATAGAATTTAACTCAATGGAGATATGAACACGAGCATCACTGATGCAGAGTTATGAAGCCCTAACTACGGCCCAGACGTTCTGTGCTCAGTTAACATCTTAGGGACTTGACACTGACAGTAAAGGGTGAGATACACATCTTTGGAGGGAGCTGCATTTTGCATGGTTGAGTTCCCTGATATGACTGGGAAACACCATATGTGAGTTGCCTGAGGTGGGTAAGGCATTCTGCTGGTGGTAGCCACTTACAGAAGTGAGAGGTGCAGCAGGACTTGTGCTATTTGCATGATCCAACCATAGGATGCTACTGGACAGTGTTGGTAGAGATGATAAATAGAAAAACGATATTCCTTGGCAGCAGTATGACATTAAAAACTCCAAGTTAAATTTAGATAAAAATCAGCCAAAACCTAAAATGACAAAAGATCAAACTTGAACTCAAAGAACTCCAGTTTTATTCACAAGCTGAGCACATTTGATCTTTTGTACCCAGACTTCTTCAGAACTCAAATTCATACAGACAGTCATTCACTGTATAATGGTGTTACCAAATCACTTGATAAAACAAAAAAGTCATCTGACAATCACTGTCACAACTAGTACATAGTACTTTTAAAATGCCATAGGCGATAAAAATGTATAAAATACATCTTTTTTTATAAATGGAGGTATTAAAAACTTAATACAGTATGTTAAGTAGTTCTGTAAAAATAAAATATTTTAAAGGTTTGCTGCCCTTAATTTTAGTACAGAAATTTGTGAAATGCTGTCATTAATTCAAAGGGCATTGTCTGCTGCTAATCATAGTTTCCAAAGTAGTTCCTTTTATTCCAAGGTCCATTCCCATAAACCGCCCACTGGCTTTTTTGCCATGGTTTCAAGTATCATGAAGACAAATTGTTCAAAATTCATGCATGGACCCATATGTTTACTCAGGGTACTTTTTAAATCATTCTTCTTTAGGTCATATGCATATTTATAGATTTTTTTTCTTTGGGAACCTTTCAGTTTTACTAACTTAAAATGACTTACAAGTTCTGCAAACAGAAATCTATACCACCGCAGTAGTCCTGCAGTTTTAATAGTCATTTGTTCTAATATAATAGTCATATCAAAGTCATTTGCTCACTAATTTTCATGACATGCCTGTCAAAGATGTAAGGGTATGCCCCACATTTGGAAAGTCCCACATCTGCTTCTATTAGATAGTTTGTTTTTTTTTTTGTTTTTTTTGCTTCAAGTAAGCCTTTGAGAACCATCCCCATAAACAAAATTTGATTTTGGTTTGTTACTAAGGGAACCAAAAAAAGCTTCACTTTGGTAAATCAATTCCCAGTTCCTTACAATGATTTATTTAATAGCAGATTTGTCAATACTATGACAGTGTGTCATGGCCTTGGTAAACTCATTAGACCTCTTACCCAGTGTGCTTAAATTACGTGGCCCCATTTCAAGTGGAAAGTGGCTGTTGCTGAGGAGTAGTTGTACGTGATCGTTGACATTATGCCACATTATGGGGATAGTTTATGAGAAAAATAGGATTTGAACACTGTTGGGTATAGCACTTGGCTGTTGCTAAAAAGGGCTGGATGCCATATGGTACAGGTAAAGAAGCGTGAGTGTAGGGGTGGGTTTCAGACTGAGGGCCTCAGTTTGATAAGCTAGTGAGGGTTGTTAAAGCAGTACAGCAGAAATGTTAAGGTGGCTTGTTAGTTCATAAAATATTTATAATAGCATGAGTGAGCATGTGGAAAGGCTCATCGCTGAGATTAGCCTTAAGTTTTTCACATAATTCTGTGATGTTTTGGCAGTTCATTGAGGAACAGTTTTCTGACTGATGGTAAGTGTGAATTGCAGTCCTTCATGCTGCCATACCTAAGGCTTGTGCAGATTATGCTATCTGGAACCATTTTACGTGGAGAGGAGCAGCAGTTACAGGTCTGTCTGTTTTGGGGTTGGATCTTCATTATTATGGCTTTCTTTGATCTGGTGTTTGGTGGGGGAAGCTGCCAACAACAAAGGCAGTCTGATAAGCAGGGCCATCGAATTAATTAGCAATCCTCAAAGGGGAGAGGTTTGTAGCTATACCTCTCACGTGCACCTCGGGGAACATTCCTCATTCTGAAGTTTGATACCCCAAGTTCTGTATTGTTACATTGAAAGGCTCAGCCATGCTAAATGATGTTTTATAAGGCAAAATATATTATCATCCTATAATCTGCTTAGCCGAACTAGGTACGCCATGCATCTAAGAATTTCACAGTTTGTTCAGATTTTAATGTATATGTTGATCTGTGGCTTAAACAAAATTGTCATTAAATAAAGACAAGACATTTGAGTTATCAGACTTCACGTCCTTCATAAGCTGCATGCTAATCCAAAGTCTGCTTTCTATTAATTTTTTAAGTTTATAAAAACAGTAGTTAAAATTCATCCCTGTTTTTTGGCAGTTGTCTTCCCATTATTTTGGCTTTTTTCCAGAGGTTGACAGGTATGTAATAAGCTGTTTGTTAGTGTGTTACATATTCAGCTTAATGCTGGGTATTAACAGTTACCTACTGTGAAGCTAAATCATACTACTTCACCAAATTAACATTTATAAGTATGAAGTGGAACATGTTCTCCATCTTGTGAGCTCCCAGGCAGAAGCTGTTAGTAAAGTGTTTGCAAGTGTTGCACATCTTGCGTATGTGGTTTGTATTCTAAGATGTGTGCTTCACATTTCGGGAGTTGGAAGTTTGAGAGAGCAGTGGTTGCTGAGGATAGGGTGGTGGTAAAAGGTGGAGGGGAAGAGAGGAAGGAACAGGTTGTGGGCCAGGCCAGACCTCTGATAGGTGATGATGGGAAAAGGAGTTGAAGAGTGTTGGACCCTTAACATAGGCAATTATATTTATTTATTCTATATGTTTAACAATGCTTTAAATAATTATGTTGTCTAGGTAAGCATTTAAACCCCTACTAAAATTGTGTTCTTTACAACTGTTGTGTTCTAAATGAAGGAAATATGCTTTCCTGACATCAATAGATGTATATTAGTTGTATCACTCAGCTTTCTAACTTGGCAGACAAGTATAGTATGTATTAAAGCAGGTCCAGTCAGTATGTGGAAGTTACTAGCACAACCATGTGTTGAATTACTAAAGGTTTTTAAGGAATTTTGCTGTTAGGATAACATTTATCAGCAATGCCAGACAATCACAACAGGATTCCACCTGAAGAAACAGTCATGTCTGCCTAAACATACACAGTTGTTCCACTCATCAGTAAGGCATCTTTCAAATGTTGTATCACATGTGTGAAGGACAGACAGCTCTACTCCATTTAATCATCGGGTTTAGCAATATTAGCTAATGTGGTACATTGTCAATCATTATCAGAATTAATAAAACAAATTAAACACAGCCATGTGCATCTTCCCTCCAGAGCTGAAGAACAATCAGTCATAGAGGTATTTTGTAGTCTTTTTTTCACATGCTGAATTAAATTGTGGTCCAAGCTTCATTTCATGATGGTCTTTTTCCTTCACTTCCTTCAAAGTTCAGCTTTGCAAGCAATATTTTCCCTGCAATCCAAAGAGAGTTTTTATTTATTTATTTATTTATTTTTAGAAACTCCCAACAGTTACTTGGGATATTGCCAGCCAATCAACCCAATACCATACCTTAAGTCTGCACTGGGAAGCCACTGCCTTCATGTTTACAAAGCATATTTTCTGCTAGTTTTATTTATTTATTTATTTACATTTGTTAACTGGGCTAAAGCACTGATCCTCATGGGCCCTTTTCAGACTCAGTGATGGAGTCCTGTCTGATTAAGGGGCTTGATCAGAATAATACAGTTAGGCAAATGGAGGTGGAAGGAATCAAACACAGGACTGCAGGAAGTAGCTTGTTAGCAGTTCATAGCATTAATCTTATGTGACAACTGTCAGACTTACAGTATATGGGGCATGCTATTCCTATAGGAAGATGAAAGTTAAGTGGGGCACCAGCCGCATTCACAAATACAATTAATGGAAAATGCATTTAGCTGATGTAGTTGATTAGAAATGTGCAGTGTGTAATTTAGGTTATGGGGTTGATATTTTGAAATTGCACTGCATAATATATGGTTAGACTGACAATGGTATCTTATCCTCTTTAAAACAGTTAATTTCATTCTTAATGAAGAAAAAAATCCTTGGCAAATGATTTCACTTTTGTTCTTTTACACAAGTCAAGGAATTTCATCTCTGACAGCAATTCATTGTCACCACTATTAGAATATAATATGAGTATTTTATAGCAAAAACATTACAGTGTGAAATTATCATCTGTGACTTGGGTTTAAAAACCTAAAAAAACAATAGTCTGCATGCACTTTTTAACACTGAAGTGGTGCAGTTATAGATTTATTACTCAACACAGTACTCACCAGTCAAAATTAAAGTGTATAATACAAAACAAAAACAATATATATGCATATAATGAGAGAGAGCGAGAGAGATACATACATGCATACACGCAAGCACACACACACCTGAATGATGAATGTATACTAACCTCTTTGTAGCCACCGTTCCATAAGATGGCACTGGTGTTAAGAATAAGATCCTGCCCAAGAGAAGCAGTGTAGTCAAAGTTTCCTACCACAATCCATTTGGATACATTGTTTTTATTCTTCTGCAGGTTTAGCACTGTGTATACTGACTTAGTGTCGCCATTTGCATCAAAGAAGACTTCTGGAAGCGATTTGGCTGTCAAGTTGACTCTTTTCAGATAATGAAGAAGCTAATATACAAAAGGCAAAAAAAAAAATCATTATGGCTTGCTTTATGTCTTTTGTTTTCCCAGTGACTGTTATAAATAAAAGTTACATTTTCATTGACTGAACTGCAGCAGATGTTCATATCTGGGAGATATTTCAGACTTTTGTTACCTCTATATGTAGTTAGTCACTATTAATTTGGAAATACTTGCTGTCAAATGTCAATGGCTTTCAGACTTTGGCACTGTATTCCTCATCCAGAACTTAGATAAGATTTCGACCTTCTGATATACAAGTAAGACTGAGCTTGAAACTACAATGGTATTACACTTTGCACAATACCTCTCAAGTAATGTAAAGCTCCTGTATCTTTTTATGAACTATTTACCCAGGAACATCACCCCCCCCCAGTCCCAGTATCTAAACATAAGTAACTGAGACTTGACTCAGCATACAGTTGTGCAGTTATTTAGTCACTTATTTATTTATTTATTTATTTTGCGAACACTAGTTTCAATTCAATATTATTTTTTTTTCACTCAGCCTCATTGTAACAATAAAAGGCAGCAAAATAAATGCAAGTTGTGTTTTTTTAGATGTGGGTCTCTTTAATACAGACAAAGTACTTCCCAGAAAGTTCTCAACATCCATTGTTAGAATTCGTCACCAAAATAGTATATATGCTACTTTTTCTAAACAAATGTTTTTGTGCCAGTGCTGCAGTGTTGTTTCTCATTGTAAGCAAAACTCCTACTTTTCCGCAATGACAATGCCTTTGACCTATTCATAGGTAGATACCCAGAATGGAAGCAGCCCACTGGAAAATATCCTGCCTCTTGCCTCTCACTTGTAATGCAAATTTAGATCACAGAAGAAGGTGGATGGAAGCCCCATGTGAGGATTTCTTATTTTGCAACATCTGGTTTTCAATACCACTTCTGGAAAATAAGTTTCAAGTAGACGTAGTAGTTAGCCCCAACGCATATCAATCCCCCATGCTAGCTGCTTAAGATACTTGCTAAACAGCTGCATTGTTAGTCAAGAAATAAAAACTATCCTCCAGGTGAGAAGATGATTGATATTTACAGCTGTACATGTGAATTAAAAGCTCCAAATAGCACCAGACGTGCAATCAATAATGCATGACAGCCATCAAAATGAATAGTTTTACTGGCAATTAAACTGTTTGGGCTGTCATCAACATTTTGTACAAAAACATTCAAGCTTTTGATTTATTCTTGTTTTTATTTTTTGTTTGTGAACTACCACTAAACAAATATAAATAAATAAACAATGCGGAAGGTTCCATTTTCAGTGATATCCCAAGGAGAAATGTTTTTGAAATATTAAAGTACATTAAGTCAGTACCCATTAAGAACCACCTGCAGGCATTAAAAGATACCATATGACACGATTCAGAATGATGTAACATTAGGCACAAATAAACTGTGTATGTATTAAATAAATACACATTTGATACACTACTATTTGTTACCTTAGAACATACAGCTAAGATCCATGCATTTGTGTCATAATCATAACTGATGAAGCAAACTATCTTGACACCAAAGTATAACCAGTAATTTAAATAAATGTTTCAGTAAATTAGGGCTGCTCAGGTGAAGTAATGGGATAAAGCCCTGACTATGGCCAAGACAACCCAAGTTTGATTAGCAGCTGGGGTGACTGATGGAGGGTCAGGGAAGGGACATGTGTGCCCATCCCCCATGAGAGGGTGCCCGTACACAGCATATTGGACAATTTCAGCCATAGTTGTGAGAGGTATTGTAATGGGGGATTTTTTGTATGACCTACGTATTTCCTTTTCCAGACTCACCATCATTATTGTTTTTATATCCAAGGGCAACTCCGTGTTCCCTTTAGTGATGTACAAACAGGGGTGGAACTGACAACTTTAATCCATTCCCTGATTAGCAGTGAGGTTTTACAATGCCTATCACAGTTATGGGTAAATCTGTCCAACACGCTGTCTAGCAAAACATTAAAATATCTTCAGCCTTAAAACACAGGAAGGTTCTCCCTAATAAATACCTGCTGTAAAAAATAACAAGTAAATGGGTAAAAAGAGCCCCTACAAGCATGGTGCCATAAACAATTGCCTAGTTAACCTATGTATAGGGCTGGCCTGAATGCAGGGATATGGAGCTATGCTTCTTCATTGATTAAAGGATAGCTTTACCCCCTACAAATGTTGTCTGAATTAAGGACAGATTCAGGTATGACTTCAAGCATTTGAAGATCTGAATAGCAAAGATGCAGTTCATTATATAAGGATGTCTACAGCAACTTTAGCCAGCTTATGATATGCCAACTTAAGTTTATGTGGGAGCACAGATGGTAGGTTATCTAGAGGATAAATACAATGCAGAGGTAAAGGGAGTAAGGAATATATTAGCTAGGGATAATCAAGTACACTGAGAGAGAAATTATTTGGTTGAGATTACGTTATCAGGTGATGATTTGTCTACTAATATTAAATTAAGAGTTGTTTTATAGGTAGTAAGTGGGTGATGTCGGTAGTATTAGAGGTCAATGGTTGGAATGACATTACGAGATCATACAGTTATAATCAGTGATGACTAAAGCAATAAAACTTTATTGTATAGTAACTTAATTGGTACAGTAAACCTATATGTGACAAGGGAGCTAAAATGGCACTTCTTTAAGAACCAAATCTTCATGTTGAAGCAGTGATGCTATCATTTGTCTAGGGACGCTTAGGAATGGCAACTGATTTCAGCTTCAGTGTAAGAATCTACAAAGAATCCCTCCATCAGTAATAATAATAATAATAATATTAATAATACTAATAATAATAATAATAATAATAATGTTTATGATTAATAATTCACTAGTAAAATGCATAACACAGCGTAAACAATACAAATGGCACTCCGCACAGTTGAAGTTTACTAGTTTTTCAGTTTTAATCCCTTACCATTTCTGACTGTTTACTTCCCCCTCCCAATTTTTATCTGGCTATAACCTGAAGGAGGCTGATGAGTCCTTATCTCCATTGTGTCAGTACAAGTGATCAGGGCCAATAATGCAGTAAATTGTAGACCACCAATTCTGCATTAATCAGGATATACTACTTTTAGTTTTTCAGTTGGAGACATATTATTGCACATACACGTATATATTCCACATAGGCATATGTACATATACATACAATAAACACACACACATAAACACATGCATAATTGCACAAGCAGGATATGTACAATTGAGAAAAATGATTAACACAACACAAGGTACTGGTTTAAGCATAACATAGCTGATAATTATAAGATATTAAACATGAGTCTGCTTTCTTAAATTACCTGCCATGGTTCAAACTTTTGAACATTGGCACATGATCGATTTTTAAAGGGCCCACTATGCTCTTTGCATTCTGACATATCTTGAAGAGCTTGTGCCACAGCTTGAAGTCCAATATAAACGTTATGTGGAGGACCTGAGAAGGTATTCAGCTGTGAGTAGGCACCATCTGCTATGGACAAATCCTCATCTCCTGTGCACAGTGACTTCTCACCGCCCATGGTCTCATATACTGTCAGATTGTCATTTGTGTCTATCCATGTGCAATTAAAAAGTGCCTGCCAGAAAAGTCTGATGAAAATATCTTTAGGGGATTTTTTAGGATGAACATTGAGAAGAAATCCTTTCAGTCCTGGCTTTTTGTATGCCCTTAGTCCAAACATCAAT
>NC_056739.1:258882376-258937376 GCF_019279795.1 Protopterus annectens
CAAGAAATGGCCTGCATCTTTCACTCCTGGGCTTCTGGATACTGGCCAAGGCTTTTGCCTCCGCTATAGTGCCTTTTTTAGGCGGTGTTCCAAAGACAAAATTACCACCATTACACCTACAAACAAATGCAATTTGAGGACAATGCTGCTCAACACTAGAAGTCTAAATCTCAAAATGCACTCACTTGAAGCACTCCTTAAAATGGAGAACATCGACATTTGTGCTGTAACAGCGACCTGGTTCAAGGCAGCAGAAAACACCCCTGCACTACCAGGCTATAACTCATTCCACACCTTTCAACCCCAGAACTTGGACCAAAGCCCCAAAGGCAGTGGTGTTTCCATATTCATAAAGGATGAGCGCACCTCTAGACTGGTAGCCCAACATAACGCATCAGAGATACTTCAGGTGCAGCAAACATTGGGTAAGACAACGATTCAGGTCGTAGCCTGCTATAGGTCTGCATCCATGTCCAAAGACTCACACTTCACATTCCTAAGCACCCTGGAGAATATTAGGGTCCAACCTAACACTCTTTTAATAGGCAACTTTAACTACCCCTCAATTAACTGTGAAAACTGCTCATGTACCAATACACTTGCCCAGCATTTCCTGGAGTTCATTAATTCCAATGCCCTGGACCAGCTCATTCTTACCTCCACCAGAGGTAGCAACATCCTTGACCTGGTCATTAATAACATGGGTGACTGTTGCACTACACCAATAGTCAGCTCTTTCCTGGTTAGACCCGACCACAAACTAATCACCTTGGAAGTACACCCCCCCTCCCCGCAAAGGTAACCATCATGAAAAACATCTCCAAAGCTAACATTGCACTCCTAAAAACACAGGTGGCTAACTTCACGGCACCCATGCAAATGGAGAATAGTTGCATGACCACTGAATCATACACCAATGCACTGTACGAAGATGTACACAAATGCATGGATCTCACCATACCCAATAGAATCAAGATGCTCTCCTCCAAAAAAAGGAAGCCAATCTGGTGGTTCCCTGCCAAAAACAAACTCTACAACATAACGAGGAAACTGATGTGGAATAAGGTGAATTCCCAAGACTGAAAAAACTCCCTTATCAGCCTCAACAAAAACGTTGAGATCCATCATCAAATCCTCTAAAGCTAGCTATGAAAACAGAATTGCAGCAGATAGTAAAGACAACCACAAGGCCTTCTATAGTTCTGTAAAGAATCTCCATGGCAATACCCAGATTTGCTCTGAGCTACTGCACAATGGTACCTCCTACACCAAGCCAACAGATATTGCTAGTATACTAGCCGACAGATTCAGTGCCAACTTTACCCCTCTCACCCACCAAAGGCCCAATCACAATACCAGGCACCCAGTATTACTGCTGCACAGGTTAAAACAGCACTGTCCAAGGCCAAGAATACAGCTTCTATGGGACCTGACAATTTCCCCTGGCTGTGTTCTACATGAACTATAGAGTTAATTGGCACCTCACCTGTCTGCCCTGTTCAATCAGAGCCTCACCTCAGGCTTTGTCCCTACTGAATGGCACACTGCTACAGTCATCCCTGTCCACAAAGGAGGAGCGATTACAGACCCTGGGAACTGTCGCCCCCTTTAGCCTGAAGAGTCTGATATGCAAAGCTAAGGAACACATCATCATGGACCTAATAAACAAGGATATAGGGAATCTCCAAACTCTGGATCCCACACAGTTTTGTTTTGTGAAGGTTAGATCATGCCTGGACAACTTGGTTGACTTCTTTGAGTCAGTCACCAGAGCTGTGGATGAAGGCAAAGTGGTTCATACATCCTACCTTGATCTGGCCAAGGCTTTTGATACCATTCCCCACTCAGGAATCATAGAAAAAACTCACTAAGCTAGGCATCAACCACTATATCACTGGGTGGTTTGCAAAATGGCTCACAGATAGACCCCACAGTGTGAAAGTAGCTGACTCCAAGTCAGACTGCCAACTAGTCACGAGTAGAGTCCCACATGGTTTGATCCTGGGTCCTCTCCTGTTTGGTATCTACTTCTCTGAATTCCATGCCAACACAAAGGTACTCTGGCTGACAAAGTTCACAGATGATTGCAAGTTGGGAGCTATTATTAACTCCCCAAGTGATGTTGACATCCTATGAAATGGCCTCACTGAGACCAACAACTGGTGTCAGAACCATGGCCATAGGCTGAATGCCAAAAAATGTGTTGTCATCCCCTTTGGGAAATACCCGGTTCACATGAATTACCACATTGATGGTAGTTCTCTGAACACAGAAGTCATTACAAGAGATCTGGGAACACAGGTTGACAGCAATCTCTCTTTTGATCACCACATTGCCACTGTGGTCAAAAAGTCCTTTTATGTGGCACATCTCATTACTAAAGGTTTTGCATCCAGGAAGAAAGAAGTCATTGTCCCCTCTACGCTTCCCTCATTAGGTCAATCATTGAGTACTATATAGCATTTGGCATGTACCTCACTAGACACCTGCAACAACTGGAGAGGCCGCAAAACTAGCTTACAAAGAGTATCCTAGGCCTTAAAGACTTGTCCTATATAGACAGACTTAAAAAACTCTGACTATTCTCTGTCTCATATCGCCTACTTAGAGGCAATCTCTACTTGACTTACAAAGCCATGTCAGACCCAGCTCTGCTAGAAATACTACATCTAAAGAAATCCCAATCCCTCCACACCACACACTACAGAGAACTCAACCTTATTACCACAATTAACAGAACATGCTGGAGGGACAGGTTCATAACCCAGAGACTGCCCATGCTATGGAATAGACTTCCCATACAAGTCAATCCAAGCACCTTGTTGACCCTCTTCAAGAGAAATCTTAATGAGTGGATGAGAAAAAGAAAGTTCACTCTGGGGATAACTCCAGCGGCTGTACTCGACAGAGGCACTAGGAACTAAGGTTGGGTGGCGCCATGCCAGGATAATCCTATGGCTAGGCTTGTAAAGGCCCCAGGGCCATTAGCCTAGTACACACCTATGATCCTATATATATATATATATATATATATAGATATATATATATATATATATATATATATATATATATATATATATACCTATGAACCGATATATATATATATATATATATATATATATATATATATATATATATATATATATGGGTTCCTGTTACATCGATGAAAATCCACACCCCTGACAACTGGATCTCCGACACTGCACATCCCTGACAATGGTGAGCAGTGTGGGATGGGATGTATTCCCATTCCCACAATGGGGTGCGATCTCGGAGCTGGTATATTTAAGTAGGGGGGGGGTGCAGCTCCCCTGCTATACAGGTATTTTTTTTATTTTTTAAGTATATTACGGGCATGGGAATAGGTTCCGTACCGTTATACATACACTTACCTCTATTGGGGATGTGTGGTGTCAGCGATCTCGTCTCAGTGATCCGGTTGTCGGGGATGTGGATTTTCATCGATGTAACATGGATCCATATATATATATATATATATATATATATATATATATATATATATATATCGTATTTCCCCAAAAATAAGACTGGTTCTTATACTCTTTCTCGCGGCAAAATACGCGTTAGGGCTTATTATCAGCGGATGCCATATTTACCCCCCCCCATACAACAATCTACATTTTTCATTTATTCATGTACAAAAATCAACATTTATTCATATACACAAATCAACATTTATTCATGTACACAAATTGACATTTATTTGGTACTTTTCTGTTATTTGGCAACAGTTCTAAGTAAAGCATTAACAGTTGTGTGAGAATTCTGCATAAACAGTGCAACAAACATTTCAACTTCAGAATATCTACAACTTGGCTTTCACAGTGCAATATTTCATGCTTAACAGAAAGTGCAGAAAAATCTCAACACGTGTATTGGGGAATAAAACTGAAAGCAGAAGCAATCCATTCTGTTGCCCCGATAATGGAAAAGTTATTCAAATACAGTCATGTCATCTTCTTCTGGAACATTGTCATAAGTCTCCAACCCACGAATTCCGGCTTGAATTTCTTGCAACTCCATTTCCTGTAGAACAATTGGCTCCAATCTGTCATGCCTAGCAATAGAGTGAGCACTGCTTGTCCAAGTAGCCTGCTTGTAGTGCACTGGCAACAAAGCTGTCAGTGATTTTATCCCATAAATTTTTTACTCAAGTCACGACCTCTTGCAGGCTAGACTTCACAAAGTTTCCATGCTGATTTCTCTCCATTCTATTTTCAATGTAGTCATTGAGTTCCATGTACAAATGGTCCTTGAATGGCTTGTTTATTGCAATATCAAGAGTCTAGAGATAGGCAGTCATTCCTGCAGGAATCATTATTTGAGCTTTTCTTCTCCGTGTAAGGAATTTCTTCATGTCTTTAGCTTGGTGAGTGCTGACTGAATCCCAGACTAGCAGACCTCTTTTACCACTTCGCAAAACAAGTGGCAGCATTACATCGACCACTTCCTTATAGCTGCTTGTGTGCACTAGGCTTTTTCGGTTTCAAGAATGTAAATACCTAAAACATGTTCAAGCTTATCTTTCGTGCCCTTACTAGTGATTAGAGGTGGGGTTTTCTTTCCATTTAGATGAATTGCCAAAATACAGGTAACACGTGCATGCTCCTAACCAGTGGAGGGAATGTAGATTGACGAGTCACCCCTCTGATCAATTGTTGTTTGAGATCCTTGGCCCATAAACACTGCAGGTTCATCCATAGCAATCATGTTGGAGAGTTGGTATTTAGAAAAGTCGATGCCATCAAGAAAGGACTTGAATGCAAGTGCACATTTAATAACTTCAGTATATTCCAGCCTGAACAGTGTTGTTGATCTTCTTAGAGACAGTTCATATCACTGAAGGAAGCCATCCAGCCAATGTTGTGATGCTTTGTATTCTTCTGGGGATATTTCTAACTGTGGTGCCATTGTAAGGGCAAATGCTTGAATACCTGCCCTGCGCACAACCAAAGCCTTTGCTCTCCTGTTAGCAATCCTTTCACAGATGATGACTTCCATCTTAGAAAATAATGGTTGCCGACCTCATCCACACTTGCACTTCTTAGCATTTCCCTCATTGGCCTGTTGACTAAGATTATCATACGATGCACGCCATTTTCAGAACATTCGGAGATCTAACCTCTCTTTGGAGAAAGCCATTTGATTCTTGCACCGGGAGTCCTCCATGATTACTTTTTTGTACTCGACGGAATAGCTCTTTTTTTTGCACTGTTGGCTTACCACTAATACTCATTACCTCATGCACAAAATGGATATCACCTGGAGAAATTGGCAAAAAAAACAAATCTACTTCTAACCTTCAAAAATATAAGGAACTTCATAATCAAACTAAAAATCAAGTTAACATCAATAAAAAAAAACATTTACTTGAAATCTCAATAAAACCCCCACTCTGACTCCAGAAAATTCTGGACTACTGTCTCCAAGTTCCTACACCCTGGTAACCCCTCTGATCTCAACCCTTCCCCTGATAGCTCTGCCCTAAATGCTACAATGCTTCTGAACTCCTTTTTCATTGGCTCCATACAGAAATTAGTGATCAAAGACACAGATACCCACCTTTCTTTCCCCCCAGACCCCTTCAACACTGCATTCTCTCTTAAACCAGTTCCACAACCTATATTAGATCTCTGCTCAGTAAACTTAAAACTTATTCCCCATCAGCAGACAGCTTACCTCCTTTTTTCCTTAAGCTAGCAGCAAATAGTGTTGAATATCCCATCTCCATATTGATCAACAGATCTATTCAAGAAAATACTGTGCCTGAAATCTGAAAAAAATGATGTAATTTCCCTTCATTAAGGTGGAAACTCCACTGACCACTCTAATTTTAGACCAACTGCTAAAACAGATCCTAGCTCATCTCCTTCAAGAAAATCTCCTCATCCCAACCCAACATGGTTTCCGTCCTAACCATAATACTTCCACTACTCTAATATCTTTTACACAAGCTATCTGTAAATCTAAAGACAATAACAAATTAGTATCATGCCTATTCCTCAACCTTTCTAAAGCCTTTTATATCATCTCCCATAATCTACTTCTGTCCAAACTCTCTGATCTTAACTTCTTCAACTATGCTCTCTACTGGTTCTCCAACTATCTCTCCAATAGATTACAGTCTTTAAGATGGTTATCTGCAGCCTCCCCCTTCCTGCAAGTTCAGACTGGGGTTCCCCAAGGTTCCATACTTGGACCCCTATTATTCAACATTTTCACAAATAATCTCCATCTCTCCTGTAGTAATCCCTCCCTAATTCAATATGCTGATGATTCTACAGTTATTTCCTCCTTTGACAATCTCTCCCACATACTTAGCCTTACCCAAGAATCCCTGCACTCTGTAGAAAAATGGCCAACATCCAATCAACTCCTTCTTAAACCAAATACAACCAAACTCCTCCTCCTCCTCTCCAAATCTCTGAAACACCTAAATCTACATTTACTGTCTCCTCCCTTAGTAACACAACTATCAAGGTTGAACCCCACACTAAATTATTTGGGGTCATTATTGACAACCAACTAAAATTCGATATTCACATCCAAAACTCCATCAAGAAAACTCATCAGAAACTTGGCTTTCTGTATAGAAACAAAAAAATTCCTGACAAATGAATCCAAAATCACCCTAAGACAAACCAATTTACTACCCACTCTACTATATGAGACCCCAATTCTCACTAACCTCTAAACAAATCTCCTGAAAAAACTAAAATTCACCTACAAGAAAATAGATTTGCTGCTAACCAACCTTACAACCCACAACACTATCACTAAAAAACCTGCAGTTGCTAGAATTGCCCCACCAATTCCTACTGCATCAACTAACTTTAAATCACTCTGCCATAAACAAACCCCTCTCGTTGTCTGCTCTCTCCATTATCATCCCAGCTTATATTCATAACTGTATACGTTGCAGCTCTGAAAAACATTTACTGCAGGTCTATAAACCCAATAAAAACATTGGCAAACCTCTATACTCAGTTGACTCTGCTTGGAATATGCCCCCTATACAGACACACACACACACACACACACACACACACACACACACACACACACACACACACACACACACACACACAATATACATTTTATACACACACACACACACACACACACACACACACACACACACACACACACACACACACACACACACACACACACACACACACACACACACACTTAAAAGCAATTCCTAATTCAAATCAGTTCAAAGAATCACAAAAAGACAATGTATTTCACTCTTGGACTTACTCCTGCAATGCCCCTACTTAATAATCCCGTCTTATTACTCTTTTTTCCTTCTGCTAAACTACCTCCTTTTTGCCTGTACTTTTCAGGTAACCTTACTATGACTTAGTCATTCTGAGTATTTACCAGATAACATTACTGTGACTTGGTGACTATAAGTATGGAAAAACTTTACTATCACCTCCATAATATATGTACTCATCTGTTAGCTTGTAAAACAGAAACTCTATTTGTACACTGTTACTCATGCTTGTAAAAAAAAAATCTTGTACCTACTTTATTACTTCTTGCATATGCTTGTTTAACCTCATAACTAAACATGTGCACTTTAACCTTGACTAGTATTATCTTGTACATATTTGTGTTCATTTTTTTTCTGGTTATACTCTGGGCATTTTTATACTTTGTAACTTTTTTCTACTTTGTGACTTTTTGGAGTTTTTCTCCTCGGGTATCCGTGGAAAAAGGGCACCTGCCCAGTCGGACTAAATTTGTAGCCTTCTACATTTGAAGCTAGAGAAAAAGAACAACCTGAGGATTAACAACAGGCTGTTACTTACTAGGAAATGTTTCATATTAATTCCTCAAGGGCAGTAGTCATGTATCTGGAGATGTCATTACCATATTATTTTATTTTGTTCTGCCATTGTCTGTAGTATCACCGTTTATCTCCTGCGTTATCAATTTTCATTTTAATGGCACTTGACTATGTTTAGCTGTGCAAATTGTTGTTAAAATAGCATTTTTCCATGCATTTCACAAACACTTCCTAAGTGAAAGTATATTTCTCCTATAGATTAGACCTTTCTAGGGTACTCAGAATAGCAACCAACGACAGAAAAAGCCAGCACAGTGTAGAATCCACAGAAAATATATTTATTTAAAAATCAATGATAGGAGGAAAAATCCCCACTATCAAAAAAATCCAAACCGGTTTCGGCTATACACAGCCTTCTTCAGTCGATCAAGCAATTATAAATTACAACCAAACAATTCAGTATAAATAATATAATTTAAATAAGGCGTGCAACAATCATTGGTCCTTCAAAATTGGTAATTAAGACCAGGTGGAAATAAAGCTCCAAGTTTGATCATCCATTTTCTTTCTTTGACATTTAGCAATTCATGCCATCCTACCTTATCCCTGCATCGACCCTTAATACAATCAATAACAATAAATGAAAATGAAGCTGTATGATGTTTAAGAACATGTCTGTAAAGAGCATTGTTTTGACGTTTATTTTTTATATCACTAAGATGTTCCCCAATTCTCAGACGTAATGTCCTAGAGGTTTGTCCAACATAGAATGAACAAGTACATATGGCCAGATAGATAACCCACTCACTGCTACAATTGGCCCAAAAATTAATATCAAAAATCTCAGGGGTGTTTCGGCTGGTGAATTCACTAGTCTTTGGCACCCTAATACAATATGAACAATGACCACATGGCATAGAACCAATGATCGGTCCACCAGTTAGAGAAAATTGAGTAGGGTCCTTAACATCCGAAACCACCCTTTTATAGTGACTAAACATTGAACCTAATGTTTGTCCTCTTTTATAAGAGAACAAACATTTGTCTCTCAAGAAAGGATGTAATCTAGCCTCTGCCATCAAAACATTCCAATGTCTATTAATTATATTCATAAAACCCCTGGTATTATGTCCATAAGTTGTTTCAAAACGTAATGGTTCAAAAGAATGATCATGACTTTTAACTTTATAACTTAGTAATTCCAATCTATTTTGTGTAGTGGCCCAGTTTTTGGCAAAATTAATAGTACCTGGACGGTAACCTCTCTCTTTAAATCTACGAACCAGATCTTCTTTAATGACATTGAAAGTTGAATCATTAGAACAAATCCTCCTAGCCCTGAGAAATTGGGATTTGGGGATATTCTGGATGATATGTTGTGGGTGGATGCTGGAAGCATGTAAAAGGGAAATGAACCCAGGAAATTTCCTATATAGAACTGTGGATAAAGTATCATCATGATTCCTGATAACCTCCACATCAAGGAAAATCATCCTAGAAATATGATAATTTACCTTGAATTCAATTCCCCAGATATTATCATTAAGATAATCAATAAACTCTAAAAGATAAACCTCATCAGCCTTCCACACCAACCAACAATCATCCAGATATCGGCGCCAAATGTCCATCTCACACATATAGATGTTATGTTTATGATCATAAATCATAACCTCTTCGATGTAAGCCATAAATAAGTCAGCGTAAATGGGTGCGAAAGACGCACCCATCGCTGTACCTTTAATCTGCAAAAAGCACTGTTTCTGAAAATAAAAAACATTACTAATCAGTACATATTCAGCTAAACAAATCAAAAAGGTATTGAATCCAGGTGAATAAAGACATCGAGACAACCAATAATCCCAGGCCTGCAAACCAGCCCAATGTGGAATATTGGTATAGAGAGTGGTCACGTCCAGAGTACATAATAACCAATGTGACTCAAGTTGTGTATCATTAATGATGTCCAAAAACTGGGTAGTATCTTGAATCCTAGACCTAATGAAAGGCAAAAGGTGGGTGCGATAGTAGTCCAGGATAAGGCCAAATATGATAATGAGGCTATGAGGCAATTAATGGATAAAATGTATTATAGTGCCATGCCCTTGGACCCTACCCATCGTTTCCAACATGATATTGAGTCTTTTTTGTCTAAGGCAGTAGAGGAGGGTATTATTACCGAGTCTGTGAGGCAACAATTGATTGTTTCTTCACCAAAACAACAGTATTTTTATCTACTGCCAAAAATACATAAAGATGCCCTAAATCCACCTGGAAGACCTATCGTCTCGGGACGTGGGTCCTTGACTGAACCCTTATCTGAATATCTGACACATTTTTGAAACCCCTTTTGCCTTTCATTAGGTCTAGGATTCAAGACACTACCCAGTTTTTGGACATCATTAATGATACACAACTTGAGTCACTTGGTTGTTATGTACTCTGGACGTGACCTCTCTCTATACCAATATTCCACATTGGGCTGGTTTGCAGGCCTTGGATTATTGGTTGTCTCGATCCGGTCTTTTTTCGCCCGGATTCAATACCTTTTTGATTTGTTTAGCTGAATATGTACTGATTAGTAATGTTTTTTATTTTCAGAAACAGTGCTTTTTGCAGATTAAAGGTACAGCGATGGGTGCGTCTTTCACACCCATTTACGCTGACTTATTTATGGCTTACATCGAAGAGGTTATGATTTATGATCATAAAAATAACATCTATATGTGTGAGATGGACATTTGGCACCGATATCTGGATGATTGTTGGTTGGTGTGGAAGGCTGATGAGGTTTATCTTTTAGAGTTTATTAATTATCTTAATGATAATATTTGGGGAACTGAATTCAAGGTAAATTATCATATTTCTAGGATGATTTTCCTTGATGTGGAGGTTATCAGGAATCATGATGATACTTTATCCACAGTTCTATATAGGAAATTTCCTGGGTTCAATTCTCTTTTACATGCTTCCAGCTTCCACCCACAACATATCATCCAGAATATCCCCAAATCCCAATTTCTCAGGGCCAGAAGGATTTGTTCTAATGATTCAACTTTCAATGTCATTGAAGAAGATCTGGTTCATAGATTTAAAGAGAGAGGTTACCGTCCAGGTACTATTAATTTTGCCAAAAACTGGGCCACTACACAAAATAGATTGGATTTACTAAGTTATAAAGTTAAACGTCATGATCATTCTTCTGAACCATTACATTTTGTAACACTTATGGATGTAATACCAGGGGTTTTATGAATATAATTGATAGACATTGGAATGTTTTAATGGCAGAGGATAGATTACATCCTTTCTTGAGAGACAAATGTTTGTTCTCTTATAAAAGAGGACAAACATTAGGTTCAATGTTTAGTCACTATAAAAGGGTGGTTTCGGATGTTAAGGACCCTGCTCAATTTTCTCTAACTGGTGGACCGATCATTGGTTCTATGCCATGTGGTCATTGTTCATATTGTATTAGGGTGCTAAAGACTAGTGAATTCACCAGCCGAAACACCCCTGAGATTTTTTATATTAATTTTTGGGCCAATTGTAGCAGTGAGTGGGTTATCTATCTGGCCATATGTACTTGTTATTCATTCTATGTTGGACAAACCTCTAGGACATTACGTCTGAGAATTGGGGAACAATTTAGTGATATAAAAAATAAACATCAAAACAATGCTCTTTACAGACATGTTCTTAAACATCATACAGCTTCATTTTCATTTATTGTTATTGATTGTATTAAGGGTCGATGCAGGGATAAGGTAGGATGGCATGAATTGCTAAATGTCAAAGAAAGAAAATGGATGATCAAACTTGGAGCTTTATTTCCACCTGGTCTTAATGACCAATTTTGAAGGACCAATGATTGTTGCATGCCTTATTTAAATTATATTATTTATACTGAATTGTTTGGTTGTAATTTATAATTGCTTGATCCACTGAAGAAGGCTGTGTTTAGCTGACACCAGTTTGGATTTTTTTGATAGTGAGGATTTTTCCTATCATTGATTTTTAAATAAATATATTTTTTGCGGATTCCACGCTGTGCTGGCTTTTTCTGTCGTTGGTTGCTGTTTTTTAGCCAAGCACTAGCCTTGCGTGCACCTTTTTGTGTTTCCTACTCAGAATAGCACCAGAGTACAATGAACTCATTATTTCATTATGAAGTAGCTTCTGCCAGGGATTCTACAGCTCAAACATCCTCACTGATTAATGGTTTAACTCAGCCTTTCTGATTGTCACCATTTGGTCTATCATACGAATTGTCATCCTCTTTTGTGTGGAAAATATTTTGCTATCCCCTTGAGGTACAGAATTAGTCTAATATCTTCATCTGTCACTAATCATTGACATAGATCTAAACATCAAAACTTCTGTGAATAAAAAGCAAATATCTTCATCAGTATTTGAAAATAATGATTATCATCTTTTTATTTAGTTAGAGATTATGATGGACATCATCTTCAGCTCTCCATCTGGCTTTCATGTGACTTGCCTAAAGTGGGGTGGTTGTCTGTCACCCCCATATTATATATAGTCTTTTTGGGGCATTGGTTCATTAAAACACACTGCTGTAGCAACTGATGAGAGAGATGTATGGTATTGAGTATGCCTTAACTGCCTTAAGTGTTTTCTGCATGTGCCTTGTTGTATATTAACTTCATATAAGAAGTCCATTTTCTAAAACAACAAATGAACTAGCCCACTAGCAATAATTAGTGGTGCAGGGGGGGCTTTCCCCCCTGCATAAAAGATTTAGTTTTTTTTTTTGTTTTTGTTTTTTGTTTTTTTTGAACGGATTTTAACATAAGTGCTTTTTTGGTGATAGCGCTTTCGTTAAAGTGCATTCGGGTATTGTGGATTCAGACTATTGAACTTTCATTCAATAGTCCTAGATCTATATCATATAGAGATAGTAGATACATGTATATAGATATTTAGATAAACATATCTGCACACACAGCACACACACACACACACACACACACACACACACACACACACACACACACACACACACACACACACACACACACACACACACACACACACACACACACAAGGATGGAGCAAGACTGGTAATAAAAGATTTAATTATTTAACCAGTACCTTAGCCTGAACCTTGTTTCTGTCTGCAGTAAAGAGACTCGGTGATAACTAGCTGGGCTAGATGAGCATGCCCCCAGTTTCTGCAATAAAGTTAGGGTTGCCATGCAACTTGATTCTATAGGCAAACAACCTTCATGGCTTTACTGAGCAACTTATGTAAAGGAGACCAGCAGATTACATAGGTTAATAGGTAGTTACTAGGCTATCAACCACAAATAGGTTTTATTAAGCCTAGCCATACTTGCCAAAGGTGAGAATCAAACCCTGTGCATCTTGTCTGTAAGATAAACACCTTAACCATTATAACAGTCCCAACATTTGTTTATTTATTTTGTTTAACATTTGTTAACCGGGAAAGTCCGGCTTGAAACAAAACCAATTTTCAGTGGAGGCCCGGGGAGAAGCGTTCCAGACACATGTCTTTGTAATGTGCTGTAGCACCTGATGAGAGAGATGTATGGCTATTGAGTATGCCTTTTAACTGCCTTCAGTGTTTTCTGCATGTACCTTGTTGTAATTAACTTCATATAAGAAGTCCATTTTCTAAAACAACAAATGAACTTGCCCAGTATCAATAATTAGTCCTTTAATATCTGAGAAATATTAAAACAATAGATAACAGCCAAAAAAAGATTAAAGAAAATGTGAATATTAAGAAATAAGAATATATTAGTTTCATTATATTTGAAAGGTCAAGCTTTATATAATGTGCCTTGATTTCAGAGTTGCAGGACCAACATGTTTTATAACATTGTTTTAATTATTTTGTGTCTAATTTGAAGTTAGACTTTAAGAAGTTTGCTTAATTTGCAGTAGGACCTTGTTTCAACTTTCAGTAACTAACCAGAATGGGGAGGGAAACCACAGCACCCAGAGGAAACCCACACAAATGCAGGGAAGACATGCATACTCTGCACAGAAGGCACTCCAGCCGAGAACTGAACCAGAGAACCTCTTGCTGTAAGGCGACAATGCTATTGCTGCACCATTGTGCCATGGTTCCCTACACTTCTTATGAAAATCAAGTAATATGCCACCTGGCCCTAATGCTTTCCCTACTGTCAAACCTGCTACAGCTTCCTAAACTTCACTGACCTATAATTGTCCTTCCAGCCATCTTTTTTTCTCTTCACGCACCTCTAGTAATTGCAATAAGTTAAGAAAAGCTTGAGTAGGTTCTTATGCTGGACAGTCCTGTTTTGCATACTCCTGTTCAAAATACTAGCCCAAGAATTCCATAAACTGATAAGGGTGATATATGGCGTTATCATGATGGTCTCCCTTTTTCTGCCTGTAAGCCTATAGGCCAAGACATTGAGACGAGATACCCTTGGCGCAATAAAAAAGTTTTATCTCTCTCTTTCTCTCAAACTGGTCATATATATATATATATATATATATATATATATATATATATATATATACTATTAAAATGCAAAGTCTTATATACTTGTTTCAATATTTTAATCCTTACCAACAAACTTCCATTCTTACAATTAGCCTACTTGCACAGTGTGATAAGTTGTACTAGCCTTTCCTCATAAGTCGCAGTAACAGTATCTTTCCCCATCCACTTCTAGTGTGTTTTATATATTGTGAAAATAAGTCCATTTTGGGGAAATAGTGTCAATTCTCACTATTTTTTTACCAAAACACTTGTTTACCCTCCCTTAAGTTAGCCTCATAGTCTTTCCTGATTAGGAGAATGGGGCCCAAGATCTAGCAGCAACATGTTATAGTAAATTCTTCTTTTTTAAACTCTGCAGTAACCAAACCACGATCAGAGAGGGAGGTAGGAGATACATATGTGAATCTCATTTAGTGAATGTAGAACACTAGTGCTCACTAAAATATAGTCTACATGACTATCACTATCAGTTAAGGGAGACAGATAGATATAGTCAGTTGTGGATAGAGTCCAAGCACACCATGCATCACATATCTCGATGTCTGCTATTATAACCTGAAAAGCCCTGGTACAACTGGGTAGCCATGTTTTTCCTATCATGTGGCTATCTCAATACAAACCAATCCAAAGTCACATCAAAATCCCCTTCTAAGAAAAGTGGTAGCAGTACCACCTTCATTTGTACTAGACCTCTTGGAATTTGTGAAGTGGTCTGACATTATCTTCTGTGGGACCATAACAGTTTACTCGACTGAGGGGATCTTCCCTTGCTTTTAACCCTTACTATCCCCCAATTCCCCTCTATATTTGTTCTTGCACTTTCTAATATCTACCTATTTATTTATTCACATTTGTTGACCGAGAAAGTCCACTGGATCAAATACCAATTTTCAGTGGAGTCCAGGGGGGAAAAGCTCCACATAACATAACAGGTAAAACATTTTCAAGACAAATTATACAGATAGAAGTTGAAATGTTAATACAATAGACAAAAATATTGCAGTAGTTTGATACGTATCACTTTAAAGGTTAAACAAAAAAATGGTGAAAGGTCAAATAGAATACAAAGACAGTCAGCCTGTTTCACATTTGATTTGCAAGAGGAAAGAAAAAAAAGGGATGAAGTTAAACAGTTAGGTGTAAGTGTTGACACAAAGGTGAAAAATGACTGTGGCTAAGACATGATGACTTGGAGGTATAGCAGTAGAAATAATAGTATTGAGTGGTAGTTCATGACAACTTGTTTGCACAGAAAGGGAAGGAAAGAAAGAAAGCAGTGGTGGAGATAAGGACTGGGGTTATCATGGAATTAAGGTGGTTTGGGTTGATTTAAGCAGGTGCAGGTGTGATTGGTAAGCTAATGAGACTTTAATTTAGCTTTGAAGGTATTTAAGGAGTCTAGCTGAATGATGAGGAGAGGTAGGTTGTTCCAGAGCTTAGTAATCTTATAAGAATAAAGGCTCTGCCCAGTTCTCCTGTTGCATTTGGACATAAATAAAAGCTGCTTATGTGAGGAACGAACGCTATGTGCTGGGACATAGGTTTGTAGGATAGGTTGGAGTGATGGGCAGTTATAAAGTTTTAAATGAGTTTATGGGCAAGAGTGAATTGTATGTAGTGTAAGTGGTGAGGGAATTCGAGCCAGTTTAGTTCTGAGACAGCTTGGCAAGATGTCATCGAGTGAACATTCCTAAGGCAAATGTTTCTATTTTGTAATAGCATGATTCAAGATGGATGGAATGAGTAGAGTGTTTACAAGCTTTATTTTTGTAGGGCTGTCTAGGTAAAGTTTGTGACTGTAGAGTTTACCTAGTTTGAAGTGGGTCTTTTTTATTGTTTTATTGTATTCAAAATATGGGATTCAAAGGTGAGTTACTCATAGTTACTACAAAAATGGCCACAGCCCTCTTGACTGATTTAATGCAGTGCTGGTAACAACCCATCCTTTCCAAAGTTTGTCCAAACCTTAACTTTATTTATTTTTTATTTAGTTTTTTTTTTTTTTTTAACACATGTGCTCTTATTTTTTTTGATTTCCCATAAAAATGTCTTCAATTTGTAATGTGTTGAGCCCTTGAAAAATTTCATGTCAGCGCTGTCGCTTGTCCCTCTTAGTACAGAAGATGAACAGGTGGAGTAGTTTGTTTAGATGCTTTATTACATAAAAACATATCAGGATGGATAGCAGCATCATAAAGTATATACAAACTGATTAACAGACAGACCTTACAGATCTACATGCTTACATCTCAGCAGCTTACTACAAAATGTCAGTCAGGCTCGAACATGCTCAGTATTTATACACTTGTGCAAGCCCTTAGATAGCTTCTTAAAGACATACACACGCATATTGATCTACATCCTCCCTCTTACATGACATTGGAGTTAGACATGCATTAATATAGACATTAGAAACAAACATAATGTTCATGTCCAAGTTGTTGTGTATCTGTAACATAGCATGGAGATATGGCCAGATCTGGTAACACAGTTATCAGGATTGGGTTAAGGTTCTGGATGCATAGGCAACAGGTTGTCCCACTTGTAAAATAACTGTATCTAGACCAGATTTTGAAACATCACATGAAAGAGTAACTGGCTTGTGGATGTCATAGTATCTGAGATTTGGACTGGCAATTCTCTGTTTCAGGATATCAAATGCTCTCTGGTGCTGTTCTAACCATGACCAGGATACATATTTACATGTTAGCTCTCTGAGTGGTGTTGATATTTGAATCAAGACTGGAATACACTTGCCTAGGTAGTTAATCATGCCAAGAAAACATTGCAGGGCTTGAACATTGTCTGGTGCTGGCATCTCAAGAATGGCTGTTTGCTTGAAAGGGTCTGGTCGCAAGCCTGAACTTTGAAATAAATGACCAACATAAGTGACTTCTCATATCCTGAATTTGAATTTCTGTGGATTCAGCTTGAGATTCACTTCATGAGCTTTTTCCAGAATTTTTATGAGGTTTCTGTCGTCATTTACTATAATAGCATAGGGATACCCAGAAAGAAATTGCTCCATTGCACGCTGAAAGACTTCACTTGCACAATTTATCACAAATGGCATTTGAAAAATCTGTACCTTTCAAATGGAGTACTGAAAGTGGTTAGCAATGAGGATTTCTTGTTAAACAAAATATGTCAAATCAAACTATTTGCATCTAAGACAGAAAAAAACAGTGGCATTTGTTATAAGAGCAGCGACTTCCTTGACTGTACACATGAGATAATGAGGTCTTTTCAGTGCCTCATAGATAAATACATATGTGATGTCATCTAAACTTTTCATATGAGCTACGACTATGGCGGATACCCATTCAGTCGGATCATCAACTGGACAAATCCTACCTTGTTGCACCATTTTATCTGTCTCAGCTTTGACTCTGTCCTGCATGGATACTGGAACATTTTGGGCTGGCCTGACAACTGGGCTGACATCTGGGTCTAACTTGATGGAGTACACAGCTGGAAGCTTGCCTAGCTTGTCTTCAAAAAGATCAGCATAGATAGAGAAAATATAGTGGACAGAATTAGAGTAGTGGTCTCTTAAGCTTCCAGGGTGGACTTCCTTGTTAAATGAAAGCAGTCCCATTTTCAAACTGTCTTTGAGCCCTTATAATGACTGTGCGTGCCTCTTGATCACATAAAATAACAAGTCATAACTTCTCACATCAGAGTAACATGAAAGCATTACTGAGCCTTCCATCTGTATTTCTTCACCACCATAAGCAACAAGCTTCGTGCACTTTGCCAAATCAAGCTTCTCACCAGCACAAACTCTAGCAAATGTTTCTGCTGACATAACATTGCACTTTGAACCAGTGTCCACTTTGAGCTTTCTGGGTTTTCCATTTAACCAAACAATACAAAATACTTCATTCTTTGCCCATAAATCTATTGCATTGACTGTTTCACTAAACACTGACACACAATTAACATAAAAAGTAAGGTTACAACTTTCTAACTGATCAACTCATTTCTTAAAATATTCACTTTTAATAAAAGAATGTGTACCTTTTGATTGACAAAATCTTTTGAAATGATTCCATTTATTATGTTTGTGGCATTGTCAACCAAAAGTTAAGCACTTTTCTCTTTTAAATTTAAGATTTCCACCACAGTTATGACAGTTGGTAATGAAACTGGGTTGGACCCCATGCTTTCAGTTTGCTGACTCACTCTTATGCATCACTGAGACTGTGTGAACTCTGGAACTTGGTTGAAAGCTCTGGGTTTACCGGTGAGTGCTGTAGGGACTACCGTTGCTGCCATGTGCTTGGGCCTGTTTCTTTTAACCACGTGCAGTATATTATTAGCATGAGCTTTAGAAGTTACTGTAAGTATGCATTTCTCATTTGTAAGCATATTTGTTCACTTTTCTGTGAGCTCATATATCTGACAAATCTCAATGGCCTTTTTCAAAGTTAAATCACTGTCACAAAAACAAAATCTTTCTCACAGCACCATCTTTAATACCACACACAAGTCTGTCTTTTATCAAGTCATCCCTTAAATCACCAAATCTGCACATTTTAGCTCTGTTTCTCATGTCAGCTATATATGCTGCAAAAGTTTCACTAGATTTTTGATCCCTTCTGTAAAATAAGTGCCTCTCCTTTTGAATGTTCATCTAGGGGGTTACACATTTCTCTAAATTTATGTTTTAAGCACTCAGAGTCCTCCCTTGACTCATCCGTACAAAAATATGATGGTTCTCCTCCTCTCCTTCAACAACAGCAGGTGCATACACAAATTAATGCTCCCTTTCAATGGTTTCTGACCCAGCTAAATTAAGCAGTATAAATGCCTTTGTATGGTTATCTTTATCAGAAAATGCAGCCTGTATGAAAATATCATACTCTTGCTCAAACACCCTCCAGTTCTGTGCAATATTAGTCTGAAACACAAGTTGTAATGGCTTTTGAAATCTATCTGCCATGCCAACAAAGTATGCACAAACACACTGAAAATGTGGCCCTTGTAATTATATGCAAACTAATTCTTTCACTGCAGCTTGCAATAACATTCAAATGCACAATAATCTATTTGAAGTACTGTACTTTGTGAAACATGCTCTAAAATGGCTGTATTTTGCAAAATAAATGTACTGCAATACTGCACAAACATGCAGACACTTCATACACTTCTGATAACTCAGATATCTTTAATTAATATGAAAAATGCATTCTGAATGAAAAAATGCAGTCATTTCCTTTATTGTATTTGTTTTATGCGATTCATGCTTTATTTCAAACATTTTTAATAGTAATTCAAATATTTCTAGCAATATGTCTCAGTATCGGGCATTTTGGCTTACTTAAATATTGTTTAGAGCATTCTGTATGTTTTGTTTCATATTTTGCAAATAAGAAATAATTTGAGCAAGTTTTAACATCTGAAATTAATTTCTGACCTGTTTTGTGAATTATACATGTAGTAGGGATGATCCACTCCAGTACATTCCTCCAATTTCAACTGAATGTGTCTCAGTCTCGAATCTGGGGAAACTGGATCCCACTTCTGACACCATGTTGCTCATCCCTCTTAGTACAGACGACGAACAGGTGGGATAGTTTGTTCTGATGCTTTATTACATAAAAACATATCAGGATGGGATAGTAGCATCATAAAATATAAATGAACTAATCAACAGAGAGACCTTACAGACATACATGCTTACATCTCAACAGCTTACTAAAAAAATGGCACTCAGGCTTGCACTTGCTCCATATTTATACACTTGTGCAAGCTCTTAGATAGCTTCTTAAATACATACACACACATATTGCTCTACAGACACCCAATGCCATTATCCCATGCTGTATGTTTCTATTACCTGTTTGTATATTTAATCACTTTTGCATTGTCCTACTCATACTAACAAAAAAAATACAGTAGGGATAAAAATGCTACAAATGATCCAACCACAGATGAAAAGTGAAAACATTTATACTGTGGGTAATCAGGTGCCTTTGGGAGAATATTAAGTCATACAGAATGGGTGCATAACGTCTGAGCTAGCAAGCCTATATTAATCATCCCGGTTACAGCCCCAGCTGCAGTAGCCTATATGGCAGGAGTGTGCAACCTTCTAAAGGTTAGTGTGTGAGGGAATAATATTTGTTTCATGATATCCTTCCATTCTAATAATAATACTTTTGTGCATAGGAACTTGACAAAATGCTAGGCTGAATCTTTATTTGAAAGTGCATTTGATTTGGTAGAAGCGGGTCTATATTACCATATCGAATGGTAAAAATGTCAAATGCTCACATGAGTGAAAACGGACGAGAGCAAACTTGTGTTTTTGGGGTCACGGTACAGTGACTATTGGAATATTTGCCCTTTCCTCACTGTAGTGCGTCCTCGGAATTGGAATATATATTTAGTGGGGGGGGGCACAGTCCCCCACAATAGCAAGTTCATTCTCCTCTGTTTTCGCTCATGTGAGCGTTAGACATTTTTACCATTCAATATGGTAATATAGACCCAGTAGAAGCATTACCCTTACCTAATCTCTCATTTCACGTCACTTTCAAACAAAACATTGTAATATGAATGTAGCCTGTGAACAAACTTTTATGTAAAGATTAATAAACATTTAAAACAGTTTTTTTTCCTAAATGACAGCACATATTGTTAGATATCCAGCAGATCTATTGCTATGTCCTCAGACAATCAGAAAATATCTTAATTTCATTTCTTGGACTTCTGTTAAACTAACAGGCAACATCTGTTCTAGTCCCTACAGACTTTTTCAGTTGTCCAGTCATGGTTCTCCCCTCAGAAGCAAAACTCTGGACAGCCAAAAGGTGCCAGCAAATTCTGTGATGAAGGCAGAGACAACGATGCACCATCATGGCTGCCTAGTTGATTATCCTGTCCAGGGAGCTCTCATTCTGATCCCAGATGAAAGATCTACACAGGGGAAAGAATGGGCATGTCTGTTTGGGGGAAGGTTTGATGGTCAGGAGGAATAGTAGGAAAAAAGTATTCATTTAGTCAAGATTTAATTAACAACATGTGCTATTCATTAAACAAATTTAGCAAAATACAGCTGAGTGGTATGTGCACTGAGTTAATTTAGATTGCAACAATGTTACCAAAGTTTAAATATATTTTGAAAAGTAGGGGACAAGGACTAAATCCCATGGAATATGAAGCTGATTGCCAAATGGGAAGAAATAGTATTATACCAGCTGACTGATGTTTGTCCAGGTAGGTTGTAAACCACTTTACTGCAGGAACATTTCGGCCAATATCAGAGTGGTGAACAAGGAGAACATGGTTGTTGACTGTGTCAACAGCCTTAGAAAAACCCAGGATCAGTAGACTAATGACATGTCTAACTTTGTGTTCTCTTTGCAGGCTTTTCATTCATAAGGGCTATATATAAGTTCTGTTTTATTAGTTTTGACGGAACTTTCTGGGTATCTTTATTCCACTCTGAGCTCATTTCTTTTAAAAATCCAGGTACAGTATTACTAAAAATGCTTGGTGTAATAAGTTTTATGATTAATGCTACTTCTACTTTTTTCTTCAATTACTTTATATAGTTTTCTTGCAAATGATTTATTAACTGTTGGTATTTGCTTGTCTCCATATGAACCATCTTCATTCTTGTCACTAATGTTTTGAGATTCATGCTTTCAATGCTTCTAAGCTACCTGTATATTATATTTTTACCAAAATCACAATTGCAACATTCTTGTACACATCTTTGTGTCTTTTCGGTATACAGACCCTCATCCATAAGAATATCATAGCCAGAAATGAGAAGTGCAACTGTTTCCAGTTGGGTTTTAAAGAACCCATGTACTACTAATACATGTAAACCATATGAACTGTAGAAGGAAGCATTTCTGGGCAAATTGCAGGTGATGAGAAAAGCATTCTTGGCTAACATCAAAGACTGAAACAAAACTAATTGCAAGAGCTGTATTCATCATTATCATGGTATTAGAAACCAGAAACATTTTGAGAAATGTATTTATTTATATATTTAATATTTGTTTACCAGGATAGTCCGACTGGACAGCTAATGTCTGTTTTCAGCGGGTCCTGGGGAGTAAAGCTCCATACAGTTACAGAATAAAGATCAATTCATCATAACAATTTTAGAATGCAAAGTGTAAAAGGCAACAGTTAGAAACATGCTATAGAAAAGTTTAACAAGTTAGAAGTACAAAGTTTAAGTACAAATATGTGAACATAGCACTATCATAGAGTAAGCATAGGTACAATATTTGTGCAAGGCATTTTCATAGTATGAAGATATGTACAATATATATACAATATATACAATGAGCATCAGTTGAGGACAATATTAGTATTCAACAAAAGCATAAGGAAATAAAAAACTTGCAGTAGGGTGAGGCTTCAGGGAGGTCCATTGCAGTTACATAAATGGTTGGTGTAAAGATATGATTCAAGAAGGTTTTTGAAAGTGGATGTAGTTTGCATAACCTTCTGTAGTAACCCCATTCTGTCACTTTAATGAAATTAAAGTTTATATTATAGATATTAACATAGATAAGGATATGGATGTTTATGTAGTTTTTAATAGCATTACAAATGGACAGAAAAATGAAGTAAATCATTCCGTAAGCTCCACTTTTGAAGTACTACAATCAAACAATATTTTCATACTACAAGGACAATAACATTCATACATTCAGCAACTGATAACTTCCCTCTCTATTTACTTCCTTATAACTTCAGTTATCTTAGAAGTTATGTAGGAGGTTTTCAGCACCAACTGTACCAGACTTGATTAAGAAAGCCATTTGACAAAGGATGAATGTAAACACCTTGGTTCAAGTGGTGAGATATTTTATCCTTTACATATTTCTAATAGATTGTTTGAGGAAGGCACATTTACATTAGCTATGTTTCAGGCAGAATAACAACTACATTTTGCTATAGTTTCTGAGAGGGATTGGTCAGGGAGACCCTTTGGTTGTTAAGGCTTGACAGGATAGAGAAGGTGCTAGTTGTCTGCCTAAAAATGTCTTTAATTACATTTTTAATCATGATTTTAAAATTCATTTATGATTGTACACTTTGTTTACCAGATCACTTGTTTCTCTGACGTGTTGAGGTGAGGCAGCTGCTCTGGTATTCCACAATTGTCATCTATGGTCATTGCAGATTTATTTTATTTATTTATTTATTTTGATTTTACATTTATTGACTAGGAAAGTCCGACTGGATACATGTCCATTTTCAGAGGAGGCCCAGGGAGAAAAGCTCCAAACTTACAAATGGATAAAGACAAGTACTATAATGTAATTGATTAATGTAGGGTGTATCTTATATGGGTCTATAGTAGATTGTCGAAACCACATTACAGCGAATGCCATTTTGATGACCCATAAACAACAAAATACCAAAACAGCGAAACACCAGGTCACCAATTTTTTTCCTAGGGAAAAAAATCAGTAGACCAACAAAACAAAACATACCAGTAAAAACATTTTGGGCTGTACCCCCCACACCCCCTAACTAAATATACCAACTTCGAGATCGCACTACAGTGGGGTAAAGGGCAATGTCATGGCTCAGGTCAAGCGATTCTTTTCCCTAGGAAAAAAGTCACTTACCTTCGCAGGGAAAAAATTGGTAGACCAATAAAACAAAATGCACCAGTAAAAACATTTCCTGTTCCTTCCCTTGTTGTGCAACTCCAACTAAACTTTTGTACTGGCTTCCTACTGAAGGCTCCATTTTATCTTCCTATGGCAAGTAATCATACGTTTCCTGTTCTTACCAGATGCAGTATAATTGTGGCCATTATCACCCAGTGAGATAATCTACAGGGACTCAGAACAAACAAAGTGGTAAACGTTTCTAATCATTAGTGAATGTGCATATGTTAAAGCTGTAAATCAGTTCAATTACACAGTTTTATATGTTATTACTACAATACAGATGCAGTTTTCCTTATTGTAGAAATAAATTAACTGACGATGGACAAATTACTGCTGCCTGTCCACTCATACTACCTGTAGTTACTGCTGGTTGGAATGACTATTTCAGTTTCTGTAGCTTAATAAGAGAACAGTTCCTCAGTACTTCAAGTATTGCAGAAGTACAACTACAGTCCCTAATTAATTAATTTGATTAACCACTATCTGGTATAATTCAGTTTGTTTCATTTGAAGACACTCTCTCTGAATATTTGCCTGTAGTGTCAGGTGTACCCCAGGGCTCCATCATTGGGCCTTTTCTTTTAAACCTAGCAGTTTCTACTAGCCCCATTAATGGATATTGGTTGTATGATAATTATGCTGATTTTAAAATAGGGTTTATCATCGCTTCAAATGAAGATGTATTAAACTTTAACAAAACCTTAAAGTTTTTCTCTTATTGGGAAAAAGTGGGCAGCCTTCAATTTAGCAATACCAAATGTCCAGTAATGTACTTTGGCAAACCTCAAATAATATATATATATATATATATATATATATATATATATATATATATATATATATATATTAGTTAATCAGAATCTTAAAGAAGAGGTATCATCATATAAGGATGTAAGTATTTATATTCCCTCAGACTTTTCATTTGACAGCCACATACAGACACATAAACATGAAGGTGTGCCCTAACTCAGGACCATTTTTTTTAATCTGTAGTTATGAGGGATCAATAGAATCTAGATGCTTTATACTACTTACATATGCCTGATTCTGGAATACAACAAATCATTTAAATTTTACAAATAGGAAACAAATGAACAAAACTGAGTCTGTCCAGGGGCAGTTTACTCAAAGAATTCCATCTATTCAGGATTTGAGCTACATAGAAAGGTGCAAAAAATAAATATATTTACCTTACATTGCAGACCATTTTGATGCAAATCAATTATTGCATGCAAAATATATAAAATGATGTGTTGACAACCTGTATTTCATTTTAATTCATTGTCTAACCAAAAAAACTACAAATATAAGGATTTCAACTTTTGCATTAACTGCAACAATACATATCAAAGAATAATTTTATCAGTTAAATAACCCCTAGGATCTGGAACAAAATGTCAGGACACATATGATTATCAGGAAACATTGGTTCATATAATGAAAACTTGGACATAGGATGGCAGATGTCCCTTTTAGGGTGTCCGTGTTCTTCAGTGGTCCCTAGGTCTGAACAGTGATAAGTGAGCATATAAAACAATTATTTTACTTTTATGCTGTTAAGCTGTTATTACCATTTATGGTTCAGCACAACGTGAAAGGGTACATGTAATAAGAATAGTCATAATTTGTTCCTTATGTTGTAGACCCCTAATTTTGTACTACATATGAAATTGTAAAAGCATATACTTATCAAATATGTCTGATATTCACCCAGTTATATTATGACTTACTTACAGACAAACTAATTCAGGAAAAACGCAAGACAGTAATACAAAAAAGTCTTTCCTTTATATTGATCAAAACAAATATAGTACAATTTTCATTCAAGAAAAAATAAAAATGCAAAAAAAAACCTGAGGTGCCTTCCTGGTTTCCCACTATATTATGGGTCATTCATTTCTTTGCCGTGGGTAATCCATGGTCTTTTTTTTTTTACTTTCATTGTCTGAGATTTGCACTAAAATCTCTGCTATTGACGATGCTTCCTTCTGAACAATTTGAGTGCATTTCCTGTACTGCATTTTATAAAACATTACAATATAAAGAAAAGATGCAAGCACTGGCTATGAATAAATTAAATGAATTGCTTATAGAGTACCTTTTAATAAGGCATATTAATATATGATTTAACCGCAGCCAGCTTTATGATGAGAAATCCACTTACTCCATGCATGCAGTATGCTTCCTATAGATAATATGACTTTTACAAAGTGGGAGGAATGGGGCAAAAATTAGAGCACAAAATTAACAGGGCCATTAATAGCAAGCTAGTTGGAAAGGCATTAACTATATAAATTAGAAGTGTGGCAAAAATAATTATACATTATATAAAGGCTGGTGACAGCAGTGTACAGTATGTACAACACTGAGCAAGCTAATTGCTTTTAAAAAGGAGCAAACTTACACTTTTGTTTCTTTATGTCTGTGTTGTAGTCCTGCACTGTCAGGTTGCTTTTTACATTGGACACCTTTTCTGCTGTCAATAAAATTCTGCAATTATAAGTCCACAAATGGAGGGGGCTGTCACATCAAGCAAGTATAACACAGTGTTCCAAAATAATAAAAAAGAATGTGCCTTAACATTTATCTAAAGGATACCAAACATTTCAGAGAAAGGCAATCGTAGGAAAGAAAAAGTAACTGGGATATAGTAAGAAATAAAGTAGGGAGATCAGGAGGCTAAGAAGAAGTGAAAAAAATGGGTCTATATCATATATTCGAAATTCCAAAATATCGAACACCATAAGTTCGAACTTGGAATTTCGAATTATGATAACATTGAACGCTCAGAATAGCAAAGTTTTTCCCAGGGAAAAATTTGCCATTCCGAGAAACATACACACAACACAAGCACAGCAAAGTAAATAAACCACACACATACAGTTAACAAAACCCAACCCTACACTATACCATACATACATTACTAACTATCCACTTATCTTAACCCACAACCTAACCCTAAGGTCCGTAACTATCGCACACATACCCTACAAAACTATACACAAACAAACTAGTTAATACACACACACACACACACACACACACACACACACACACACACACACACACACACACACACACACACACAAAAACACACAGTTAACAAAACCCAACCCTACACTACACCATACATGCATTACTAACTATCCACTTACCTTAACCCGCACCCTAACCCTAAGGTCCATAACTCTCGCACCCCAGTGGAGGAAATAGCAAAGCCATGGAACGACCCACCAAAATCTTACCCATGGCCTGTGTTCCGGGGCATATCTGTTTTCATCCTTCGATGTAGTGGGTTCGATATTATAACTTTCCAAGTTTTACATCTTTGCAGTTATAATATAGACCCTGAAAAAACATATGCAGATAAATCGACTTAAAGTATACCATAAACCAAAATACGTATAAGGGATATTCAGAAAGATCTGTATTACTGTGATACTGTGCTAAGTAAAGCAGATGGTTTAGCATACAGTGGTCTGAATCAGATTAGGTATGTATGATGCATGGCATACATGTATTGTGAATGGACTGCACAGTAAATTATCGCAGCTCCATTAATGGTTCATCACTACAGCAGTATCCATGCTATGAGTGTCACATGACCAATGTGAAAGGCATATGAAGGCGGTGTATTAACACATACAAAAAATTGCCTCCTGGCTGCAATATGAACAATGTAAGCAGGCCATACAGAGTAACCACACACGGTGCCATCTCAGTTTATAACAGATGGTGGACCCAGCAAACTGTGGTGGGTACATGCAGTTCTATGTACTGTAACATTTATTGAAGGGATAGGATTGTGGTAGGTCATGTGAGTAAGAGTTTAGGTAGTGTCAAGCATACTTTCATATCCCTCCCATTCAATGTAGGTACAAGTCAAAAGCAGCCATAAACTGTATAAAAGCTAAAAGCAGAGCAGCTGGAAATGCAGAAATATAGCGATTAAAATAAAACAAAAGCAACAAGCTAAAGTAAACAATACATGAGGACTAAAGATGTGTGTGGGCAAATAGGGAGTCAAATTATGACAATACCAACTTGACTCTAGTCTGAATTAGGACTAAGATATGAATATTACTTTGATAAAATATAAGTGTTTTTTTTCTCAGAATTTGATTTTCTCTACTTATGTCAGGAAGGTAAAAAATCCTGTCTCAACCACTGGTGCATGCCTTCTTTGGAAGGAAGAGCTCTAGTTTATAGTCCAGTTTATCAGATGGACCACTAGTATTACACAGCCATATCTGTAACTAAGCAAATAAACAGATACTATGAGGTAGCACTTAAAACAGCTAAAAATAAACCCTGTAACAGCCAGGCTCAAAAAATGGTGAACTGCAGATTTATCAGTTAAGTGCTTTCGTTCATGCACAATAAACTTCAGGACAAATGAAACATTTCCTTGTAAAGATTGAAAAACTCACCTATACTAATCACATGACTAATTCATCCAATCACATTACAATACCAATGTACAGAAAACAGATTAATAAAAGAAGATTAAACATGTTAACACATAAAAACACTAACATTGTCTCAAAGAATAGATATAACAAATAAATTATTACTAATATGTTTATAAAATCACTAAACATCACAGTGTTTTAACTTTAAAGGCAATTAATAGAATACATTTCTTTCTACCCCGGTGGGTTGTTTGCATTCAGAAATAATTGCCATCACAACTCACTGCATTCCACATACTCACTACTTAACCCATCCATAGGATTATATTCTACTTTTTCAAGCACAAAAAAAAATAGACAATTGTGACCCTCATTTAATATATTTAAACAATGCATTGATAATTTTACCCTTTTTGATGTCATACATATGTTAACAAATCTTTTTATCTATCTTGCCTATATAGAATGTTGAATAAAGCTGTCACTGGGCTACATGTACAAGACCTTTGGAATTTCAGTTATATCAGCCCCTCACCTGGACAGTTCTACTTCTAATACAAATGGACTCACTAACCCAAATGCACCTGCATTGGTGACATTGGCAACACCTAAACATTCCTACTCCTGTTTCAGGCAGAGACCCTGGAGAAACAAATCTCTTCCTTTCCAAACAGTTCTTAAAATATTTATACTTCTTGTATGTAACCAAAGGTTTATCTCTTGATTTAGTCTTCAAATCATGGCGTTTGGATAGTGGTCATGTTAGCTCCATTATACATAAAAACTGGGTGTTATTAAACAAAGTAAATTTAGTTATAAAAGCCCTTCTATCCCTATTAGAAGGGCTCTGTTTCACCTTGAAGACTTCTAAATCGTCTCCCATCATAATAGGGGTATAAAACCCCTTTTTCCTTTTGACAATAACCTCTTCCAAAATAGGATTTACAAATAATAGGGAATAATCTGTTTTAAAGAACACAGTAACTAGAACATATCAAATTCAGAAACCATACGGGAAAAGATGAACTAAATGGCTCTTAACTACAGCCTTTTTCTGATCTCTGGGAGATCAGCTATTATAGTGAAGAAACAAATTAGGAAAAGTGGGCTTCCTTAAATTCAGGACACAGATTTCCCACACAAATAATCCTTTTTAAGTTCAATATTCAGATATTTTGTGGCATCCCTATTTACATTGCATGTAAACTTAAAAAATTCCAAAGTATTGTTAATGTTGTTGTTTGGCTTTCGGCTTTTCCCGGTTAGGGGTCGCCACAGCGGAACTCCGGTCTGCTAATGATTGGCAGTAGATTTTCATGAACGCTGAGGTGCCAGCTCGACATCCAACCTTCAACGAAGGCATGCCCTTAAGCATGTATTTTGAATGCCACCCAACCGCGTGGAGGACATGCAGACTCCACACAGAAGGCACTCCCCACACTCCAGCCGAGAATCGAACGGGTGAACCTCTTGCTGTGAGGCAACAACACTACCACTGCATAGTCCATAAATTCATATATCCTATCTTCAGTGTTAGTCCAAGGAATAAAAATACTGTCCAAAAATGTACATACAAAGACCAAGAAGTATTAAATATACTATTAAAAATGTATTCAATTTTCCAGTGAGCTATGAAAAAAATTTGAAAAATAGTGGCTCATACAGCACCCATCATAAGCCTTGTTTTTGTCTATACAATTGACCTTCAAAATATACGAGGTCTATTTTTACATCCATGTTGGTAACAGCATTCATCACTGTTGCGGATACAATGCAAGCCATCAGGACATTGATGATACACAGACTGCATTGCAGTTGAAAGATGTTGCTTTGGTATCACTAAATAATATCCTGTGTGTTATATACCTTTCCCATTATAGTACAAGTATGACACTGACTGCATCCACAGTGTCTTTTTAATGATGGACAGTTTGTTTTAGTGCTTCACTTTCAAACTACCAGAGGATTTGCTCTTAGCCATCTGTTTGTGGGCAAAAGATAAGGGTATTATATAGAGCAGAAGAGTGATAATACATAATTATATGGCAACGCAGAGGCGAATGTCTGAGAGGTGTGACCATAGGTCCATAGAAAAGTAGCTTATATATGTATTAGAAAGAAGTTCCCATCTTTCTAATACACCGAGACACCTTCTCCATTCAATCAGTTTTGTTGCAGTTCATGTCCATGAAAACAATAAATAATCTTTATGTGTAGTACATTAAAGTCACATGATTTGGCTGACTCAGCCTCAGACTTCAGTCCATCCTGCCCGCACTCTTTATCTGTGTAAGTAGTGATATAGAGTTCACAGTACTTCATACTAGGCCATCTTTCTAATGTAGAAATCAGATTGGTCACAGTGCTGGAACACAAAACCAATAGAATGAAGGTCTGTGTTTAGTTAAATGAGGTGTTGCAGCTGCCCTATAACATCTGCAGTCTTCATAGCAAGTATGCCATGACTGGTTCTGTTTATTTCTTAAGTCTTTGGAGAAATAATCGAGCCTAGATTTTTAATATTGCTTAATGTATGAAGATGTAGTTTTTGGCATTTACTATATGTTTTCTGTGATGACACAGTATAAAGGACAGTGACAGTATAATATTATAGAAGAATTTCAGATCTGATTTCTTCTTAGTTGATATTCCAAGATCATGTTTATTGTATTCATAGAGTAATCTGAGTTTAAAATACCTGCTCTACACAGTCTGTTTATAATGTTTCAAACAATCAAAAATTATTTATGCAAATGATTTTATCTATAGATATATAAAGACATATAAATGCATATCTATCTATATCTATCTTATATATATCTATCTATCTATATATATATATATATATATATATATATATATATATATATATATATATGTATACAGACACACACACAAACACACACACACAGATATACTTTGAAATAACAAATCATATAATGTCGAAATGCAAAATATTGAAACCAAAACAATGAAATACCAAAATACTGATAATTCACCAAACAGAGTCCACAATATCGAATTCCAAAACCACAAAGTGAAGTAAGCTACTGAAACCTGCACTTTAGTGGGGGAATTATGCCCCCTGGACTCCCCTCACACTACCTGCAAATTTAATATACCAACTCCGAGATCATACTATGTTGACCAGAGGATATCAGAGACATCCACATTCTTTCTATCTAAACCTGCCTTCCCCAGCAACACATACCATTACATTAAAACTAACTCTCTGATATCATGGTACGTTCCAGACAACAGAACACAAACACTAATATTTCCTCACTGGACACCTGCTTTTCACAACAACAAATAGAGTCCTAATAGAACAACCTACATTTCTTTAAAATAATATACACTTACCAAAAAGTCTCCAAAAACAAAACAAACGGTCTACATAACTCCACCATACTCCCAAATGAACATGCTACAAATCCTTAACGACACACTGCACTATTCTCCAACTTCCCATCAACATATTAACTACAAGTCAGCACACTACAATAAAATACTTTAAAATTACAAAACACTACACTTACCACTTGTACAAATGTAAAATACCTCTCTTGATCTACTTTTCAGCATTCTGAACGTCAGGTATCTGAACTTTCAGTATTCCGGCACTGTGTCGTTGTGATCTTGATATTTTGCATTTGACACTGTGGGATTCATTATTTATATATATATATATATATATATATATATATATATATATATATATATATATATGTATATATATATATATATATATATATATATATATATATATATATATATATATATATATATATATATATATATATATATATATTTATATATATATATATATATATATATATATATATATATATATAGAAGTTGCAGGAGTAAATCTAAACTTTTCACAAAGATGCTGTGGTCTGAGTTAGTTTCCACAGCTTACTACACTGGGTAGTTTAGAGGGCTATGCCACGTGTAGAAAAAGATGTATATTCCTTCTCCCATATCTCCATTTTGAATTGTTAACTTGGAAGCAAACTCTTTATCTCAGTAGGATGACCCAGATCATAGCAACATTGAAGGGTTCTAGGCTAATGGCCTAGGGACCCCCTCAAGCCTAGCCAAGAGTGAATCCCCAAAAAAGAAAGCCATGTCATTGAGGGATAATGGCAGACCCCTAGCACAAATTTATGGTTTCTATCCACTCATCAAGGGTGTGCTTGAAGCGGGTCAGTGAAACATTCTGTTTGACATGTATGGGAAGTCTATTCCAGAGACAGGGCAGCCTCTGGGAGACAAGCCTATCTCTTTAGCAGGTTTTGTTGATGTTGCATATTAGGTTTAGGCCTTTTGAGTGGTGGGTAATGTGTGAGGAGTTAGACTTACAGATATGGAGCATCTCTAGTAGGCAGGGTCAATATTGCCTTGTAGGCGAGACATAGATCACCTCTGAGCAATCTGTATGATACCTAGTAGAGTGATAGTGATTTGAGCCTGTCTGCATAGTTCAGGTGTTGGAGCCCATGGATTTTTTGTGTGAGGTATTTCTGTGGTCTTTCCAGTTGGTGCAGGTGTTAGGAGAGGTACATACCAAATGGGGTGTTATACTCAATTATAGGCATAATGAGGGAGGAGCACAGGGAGGTAATAACCTTCTTTTTTCTGGATGAAATCCCTTTACTTATGAAGATAAACCAAGAGAAAGGCTTTTCTGACCAGTGCCACTACATGATGGTCAAATGTGATAGTGTTGTCAACCTGAGTACCTAGGTCTCTCACCACAGGTTGTGTACTTAGGGGGTTGCCGCTGATGTGGTAATCAGTAGAGGCCATGTTTTTGCTGAATGGTATGATAATACATTTTTTTGCATTTAACTTAAGGCCATGACTTTGGCACCAGTCATTTGTTGCTGTGAGACCCTCTTGCAGTATGTTAACATAATTTGAGGAGTCAGTGGCAGCACCCAACTTACAGTCATCCACAAACTTGGTCAGCCACAGGCCCTTTTTCTCTGCCTGGACCTCTGAGAAGAGTAGGGGTCCCAGGATAGATCCCTGAAGAACACCGCTAGTGACAGGTCTGCTGTCAGAGGTGGTGGCACCTAATTTGACTTTGTGGGTCCTTTTGGTGAGCCAGTTAGCTACCCACCTGATGAAACAGGTATTTATGCCAAGCATACCTCTCAACCTCTTACAGCAAGAAATCTGGGAAAAGCTATAATAATGGAGGGGGGTGCAAAAGCCCAAAAGTAAGGACACTTTTTAAATATTGCCCTTACAAACTTCAAAAGTTGACAGAATAACAGGTTTTGCAATAGCATTAATTTTTCTGAAGGGTATGAAGTCTGAAATTCATATGTCTGTAAACATTTTCTGACTTTATCCCTCAATGAATTGCCAGTAATTTAGCTGAAAACTACAATTTTATGAGAGAACGACCAAAAATATGAGACAAAAATCTGGACATTCTGTGAAAATCTGTTCAGTTGAGAGGCATGATGCCAAGTTGTGTTAGCTTTTCGATGATGCCCAAGTGGGGGATTGTGTCAAAGGCCTTGGCCAAGTCAAGGTATGCTGTATGTACTGACTTTCCCTCATCCAGTGCCTTTGTGACAGTCTCATAGAAGTCAACCAGGTTCAACAGGCAAGATCTGCCCCTGCCAAATCCGGATTGTGTGGGGCCATGTGCTTGGAAACTGCCTGTGTCCATATGTCCATATGTTTATGTGATCCATAATAATATGGTCCATGGCTTTACAGATCAGACTTATCAAGCTAATGGGGTGGTAGTTTCCCAGGTCAGTAGTGCTACCACCTTTGTGCAAAGGGATGACAATAGCAGTTCTCTGCTCTGCTGGACTGAAGCCTGTAATTAGGCTGTGGTTGAATAGGGTGCTCAGTGGCGAAGCTAGTTCTTGCTGGAGATGGTGCAGAATGCAAAACTATCATGTTCCATGGAAGCTGTGTCCTTTTCCTTGGATAGGGCCATTAACACCTGATCTACGAAGATGTGAGTTGCAGGACAAGTATCGGGAATGTCGAATGGGACTTTGGGGGCAATAGAGGGGTGAAGTTTCACTTAATTAGCTAGCATGTTAGCTAAGTCAACAGGATCAGTGTAAGTGGAACCGTTAAGTACTTATTCAAAACAAACCTGGGCTTTGCCATGTAGGTTCCTGATGTAACTGAAGAAGGCTTTGTGGTTCCCCTTTGTTTTGGTGGTTAGTTTCAATTCATAATTGGCTTTGGAGGTGTTCTCTAGTAATCTAATTGGCTTGTTGAGGATAAGGAGTGAGTTTTTCCAATTTACAATTTGTTTCTTTTTACCCTTGGACAACAGTTTCTTCCTTTTGTTGTAAAGCCTGTTGATAGAAGATGTCCACCAGACAGGTTTGTGTTTCCTTGAGGAGCAAGTTTTAGTTATCTTGGGTATGGCTGAGTCCATGCAGTTGTACATGTGCTTGTATACTGCATTGGCATATTGTTCAGTATAGTTGTCTGCATCCTCTGAGAGGGGGCGATGGTGTGAAGCTAGTGATAGCCTCCCTTAGGAGGCTGTAGTCAGCTTTGGAAAAGGTTTTTAGCCTGGTTGTGGCTGGGGGGGGGGTTGGGTGGGACAGAAACTTTGAATGAGACAGACCGATGATCTGATCTCTCCAGGGAAGAGCATACTATGGGAGTTGTGCAGTGGTCAACCATGCTGGTAAGAACCAAGTCCAGAATGTTATCTCTCCTTGTGGGGGATGAGACAAGGTGGTCTAGTGCATTAGAAATAATGAAGTCAAGGAATCGTTGAGTGAGTGCATTAGTGCAGGAATAGTTCACCCAGTCTATGGGGGGTAGTTGAAGTCACCAAGAATCAGGTTGTTAGGGGATTACCTTGATGGAGGCAAGTAGGTCCAGGTAGGAGGAGTGGGTGTCATGAGTCATGGAGGAGAGCCTATAGCTGGCTATAAATTGGATGGTTGCTTTGCAGCTGTCATTTGCTCCTGGAATAATTTCAATGTGTTATGCTGCCAAACCAATCTGGGGTGTGCCTGTCCTTAATGAAGATAGAGACTCCACCACCCTTAGTCTTTCTGACCTTGTTTTCGGGTCAGAAAGTGTGGAATAATGTATAGACTGGTAAGGCAGGGGTGCTCTCTGCAGCCCTGAACCTTGTTTCTGTGACCGCACAGACATCAGCATCTGCCAGAGTGAGGAGAGCCTCCAGTGAGTGCATTTTCAGGTTAAGGCTCCTAGTGTTAAGCAGCATGACCTTCAATGTGTTTTTTGACAAATCTTTTATGTTGAAAGATTTGTCTTTGGGACATAACCTAAAAAAGACACAATGGGGGAGGCAAAAACCTTGGCCAGGAGCCGGAATCCCAGGGGTGACAGGTGGAGGCCATCTCAGGCAAAGCATCAAGGCCTGTCAGCAATGTCTTCCCAGGCAGACAGGTACTGGATCCCCCTGTAAAATACTTAAAAATATTATGACATGCTTATCAGTGTGCAAAATATACAACAGTTGCATCAAAGATGACAGGTATGAGGCAAGGCTATTGTTGCTGTATGTTTGTTTTAGATTTTTATGTTAAACATTCTTCAAATTAATGTTCCCAACTAAGTCCAGAATATATATATATATATATATATATATATATATATATATATATATATATATAGTTTTTTTTTTTTTTAAAGCATTGAGAGAATGGAAGGAAGTTAAATGTTAAATGCGGGTTAAAATTTTGCATTGCGCAAGCAGTGAAGATGACATTCAAAGTAACTTTTTGGTTTTACAGCCCTGTTCCTTGGCTAATATGCAAACCTTTGTACTTGTAACCATACTGCACTGATTCCTGTTTATTTAAATTAAATAAAAATGTTTTTGTTTCTCAGGAATCTTCTGCCAAGTATTCGGTAGCAACTTTTTACAGTAGATCTCTTTGTGTCCGACCACACCTCATGCTCTATTCAATTTGTGACAACAATCTGGATTAGAAAAATGCCATGTTCTCCTAACGCCCTACATAATATAATGATCTGCACATACATATTTTGAAAAGCTTAAGATATTTGGTTGACTCCTTAATGTGCTGTGGTGCATTTCATGGATTCCAGAGATTATAACTTGTGCTGCTCTGTTTGTTTTCTTAATAACTTAGTACTGTAGACATACATTTTACCTTTCTTCCCAGGCTGTGACAAGGTACATGATGCATTACTGACCTTGCAAAACAGCATAAAATCAAACACACTGCTAATGATGTTCAAGAACTACAGATAAGAATACATTATAACTGTGCGTTTTTAAATTGTTAGTAGACAGTTTGAGACAATGAAATTCCTTTCTGTTGCGGAGAAGTGACACACACCATTACTTGACACAATTGAATATATTTATTTATGTATTGCGTTTTGTTGATCAAGAAAATGCGACTGGGTGGAAAACCCCTTTTCAGTGGAAGCCCCTGTAGAACAGAAGAACAAACCAGAACAGAATCATACTGTTAAGGGCAGCCGATATCTAAAATGGAGAAATTGACATAGAAGTACGTAGAGGGAGTGCATTGTCTAATATTCAGCTTAACAATATAAAATAAGTACTAGATGTACATAAAATAAATAAGACAAAAATACCAGAATGAAGATCAAGTCTGTCAAAACCAATAGCAATAATGCCAAACTTACCATCGACCACATAACAGTCATGATGGTAACTGACAATAAATGAGTAGATATAATCCACATACAGGGCAAGGATCATGACTTTGGACTTGAGAAAGCTTGTTGCAAAGCTGCTTTAAGCAGAGTCTGTAGGTTTTGCAGAATTTGTTGTTGTTTTGTTAGACTAAGTTTGCTTGTCTTTCAGCTTTTTCCCGTTTAAGGGTCGCTACAGCGGAACTCTGGTCCTCTAAGGATTAGCAGTAGATTTTTACGAATGCCAAGGTGCCAGCTTGACGTTCAACCTTCAACAAAGGCGCGCCCATTTACGCATGTCTTTCAAACGCTACCCAACCGTGTGGAGGACAGGCAGACTCCACACAGAAGGCACTCCCTGCACTCCAACCGAGTAAAAAGTGAAATAAAGTGCTGCAGCAATATGAAAATACTGTGGTAGATAAGAAAAGGCACTGAACAAAGGTGAAATCTTTCTTGACACCACAGAAATGCATGTGGCATGCTGTGTTGTACATTAGCACTGCCAGTACTAATGAAAACTATAGAGGTGATAAAGTGAATGCAATTTAAGTTGATAGCCTGACAGGCTGAGGTTTAGAAGCATATCTGTAAAATTTTAAGTTACACATGCACTGAATACAATATTATCAACATTTAAATCTAAATATTAATTCCAAGCTGCTGGTCCTCATGTTTACTTTTATCTTAATCCTGGCAAAGATTAAAAGCTTAATGATTAAATTTTGATGTATGTGAGTTCAATTTTAACAATTACATCTAATTATTTAAAGCTACGTAAAGGCAAGTTAATGTAAAGCATCCCTTGTGTGTGAAGAGCTTGGAATGATTTAAAGGATTTGTAATGTAGAAAGAGTTCTGAGACAAGTAGCAGTTCTGTCAGGTCTGTGACAAGTCAGTCTTGGACAGGATAGTATTGAGATGACAGAGTCAGAATGTTTTATAGGCGATGCACGATATTTGCAGAGATTCACTGTTGGAATAAATGAGCAGCAATTCAGTTGGTACGCTTACAGGAATAGTCAAATACTGTTCCTCACTCCAAAATGCACAATTTTAATGTTAAAATGAATGATTTAACATTTCCCTGCAGGTACGGAGAAGCCACATAATATAACAATGTGTGTGTAGTCAGGGTTATTTGCATTCTAGACTGCTGATGCCATTGAGTTGTTGGGAAGATTCATTGGCCTGCATAGTAGTTTTATACCCAAAACGAATTCTTGTTGCACTCAGTAGCAAAGAAAGAACAAGAATAGAACAATGTGGATACTATAGGAATCACAGTAAAGCAAACTGAACCTACTGAATGCGTAATGTGTAAATAGCATTTTGTCAGTAGTCAAACAAGACAAGGATATCAGTTTCACACAATAGAAGAGTCAGTACTAACTATGGCCAATGCAAAGTATTTCTTTGCATTTGATGCTAACTAATGATCTTAGCAAATTAGGCAAACCTTGGTTTAAAGTGTGCGACTTCAGTCCAGAGGTTGCCATTAAAATCTTATCACCCCCAAAGGTGTATCAGAGAGCTGTTGTGTATAAAAAATACATGCTGTACTGAACATCATTGCTTTTTTAACTGGGATATACCTAAGCTGCAACATGGATGTTGCTTGTTTAAGCTATTAGGATGAAATAAATAGGATTAAAGATGATAAGAATCAAATATCGAATCTGTGTAGTTTCCGCCATGTTCATAATACTTACCTTACCATCAGCAGAAGAATTTAAACTAGATCATGTGAAGGCAGTTATTAAAAAGCAAACAAAGAAAAGAAAATTGCATCTCCTAATATAATTGTTAGGCAAAGTACATCATCATTAACCCCCCTCTTCAAATTTTCTACATGGTGTTGGGGTATTGTTTCATTGTCTCCATCTCTCTCGATTCACTGCTACTCTCCTAACTTCACTGAAGGTCATGCCTGACCATTGCAGTTCTTTTCTCACACAATTCATCAGTCCATCTCTTTACTGGATGCCCTTATTTACTCCTGCCTTTTTGTTCCCCAGGTTGTCTTCTGCTTTCCTGTAAATATGCCGTAACACACTAATCTGTTCTTTTTAACCATGTCATGGGTTTCTGCTCTAATGTCCTGATTTCTCCATATGTCCCACATCCTACCAGTTGCACCTAGCTATCATTTGTGGTGAGGAAGAGTCTTTAGAAAACATTAAGGGATGTTATCAGAATTAATGACAGGCTCATGACAAATACATCATTCAACATGTCTGTATTAAGTGCAAACTTATTAGATGAGGTACTTTAACTGAACAGTCTTCTACAGAATAATGTGAAATTCTTTTGGTCAACAGAACAGGAAGATATCTTTGTCTAATTGTAATGTCTGTGCATTAGAGCACTTGTACTCAAATAATAAAACTATTACATCCCTCTATATTTTAGGTAGATGCTAACTAAGAAAGACTTGGTGTAATCTTGTTGCAGAAAGGTAGACCAATAGCATATGGCTCAGGGTTTTTGACAGATGCTCACCAACTGTGCACTTAGACTGATACAGCAAGTGTCTAAAATAAATTAATTCATGATAACATTTATAGCAACGGCGTTATTCTGGAATCAGATCACAGGCCACTAAAGCATATTAAAAAAATCGCTACATAAGACACCTACATAATTCCAGAGAATATTAGTCTTATCACAGATATATAAGCATGAAGTTCAGTACAAGCTTGGTAATCTTACAAATGTAACACATACCTTAAGTACTGCACCCTACATGAATTCAGGGTAGATTTGTTTGGGAAAGACCTGGAAGTGCTATAAGGTTATTTCTCAACCACCATTCTCTGCAGAAAAGCTGTAAGAACTGCATTCTTGTTCTCAAATGACTGTAAACTGCAGATGTTTCTTGAAGTCATCATGGAGGATGCACCGTTACTGCAAAACCTCTTAATGCTTCAGAAAAACTTACTTTCCATGCAAAGATTAAATGTCTGTGCTATAGGGTTTATTGTTTAAAGAGTAATATTTTTTCAAAAGTAGAAGTCATCCTTAGAAGAATGCATTAATTACATTTATGTACGAGCAAATGCAGAAAAAAAAAACTGCAATATTTTTTGCTAACCTGGCATTAACAGAACAATTAGAGCAGATATTCAGAAACTATGAAGTTGTACCCTATATAGAAATTAAAATGAGAAGCTCATCCTTCCTGAAATGTTACTTCTGCTCTGAATGAAAGCTGATGCAGACTTATGCAGCAAAATAAGCCAGATTTTTACTATTTAGTGACAATATGAATTTGTTCTCTGAAGTTGTGCATTTAAATTATACATGTCAAACTGCCAGCATTTATCGTTTCTGGCATGCCATGTCTTTGGAAAATGGAATTACTGATGATGGATTACAGTTTTAAAGTCATGGTTTTCAGCTGCTTCATGCAATATTACAATTTATTCTCATGACCTCAAATCCCAGATATCCTCAGGACAATGAAGAAGTGAGGATATAGCATAGACTGTACTTGTCAGTTTCATCTTTCTAAAGATTGACACCATCGTATAATTCCTTGATGGAATTTGTGCAGCTATAGACATTGTACTTTCAGACATGCTGTAGCCTTTTCCCTGCCCCTTCTTTTGGCACAGAAATTACCAGTTGTCTGTCAACATCCACACCTAATCATATCCAGGTTTTTGTGGCTTTGTCAATTTTTTTCAGATGAACTATATGATTAATAGCTCTGAAAGGCATAATTTGCTTCTTCTTCACCATTAATTTGCCTAACTTGCTAAATTTTAAGCCAGAAGCCTTGTTGGCTGTACACACACACACACACACACACACACACACACACACACACACACACACACACACACACACACACACACACAGAGCTGATGGAGATAAGTGCATGCTATTTAAATGTTTGTTTCTTTTTAGTTTTGTCACAATATTCTTTTCTATTTCAGTCAGTGTGATGTAACACTTCTGCTCACAGCACCAGTCAGGTGAGACAAGGAAATTGTTGCACATAAAATTCTTGCTTTATTTTATAACGGTTAAGCGCTTTCTTCTCCTTCAAGAGACTTCATCAGAACAAATTGCACTATAAACCCAGCCCTTAAATACCCTTACGTAATGATGTCACATGATTGAGTGATTACACTTTAAAAACATACTACCTAATTCATGAACACAATTAATAAAATTAGTTAATGAATAAATAAAACACACTGATATTTAAATACTTATATCAAACATGTTAAAACATCCCATACATTGATGCCCTAAAAGCAAGTCCAAAAACCAAAGAATGGCAAACAATAGGCAGAGGCCAAAGTAAATTCACTCTGTAAGCTTTTACTAAAAAAATACACGATAAACATGAAGCGTTTTTCATCTTGTTAAATACAAAGACTTCTTCAGATGCAAGTAAAACCTATCTTGAAACATTTTAAATAGATGAATACACTGTCATGTGATCCCAACCCACCCAGTGAAATCCAATTAAGGATCTATGCATGTTTTACACTTAAAGACATCAGTCCTATTTTACACTTAGTGCCATTGCTTCTTTCAACAATGAAGAATACATCCTACCATCCCCACTTATTGTACCGTACAATGACTAGTACATTCCCTTTGAGCAACAATTACTATCAAGGACACAAAATAAGTAGAAAAAATGATGAAATATAAACAATGCAAGGAAAATAAAATAACATTCTCATTCTAAGTGGAAAACAAGTAGTTTATGTTATAATAAGGGATCATGCTGTTTACAATAAAACAACCAAAAACAACTTTAACTTGAAGTATGCACCACTTAAGTGATGACCTCACTCCCAGCACTTGGTCAAAACTCATATGTGGTTAATACTCCTGTCATCTGTGCAAAGTTTTAAGTTTTAAAATACTAGAAATCGTACATGTTTCATTCAATCAATTGTATGTGTTCATCAGAATCTGCCAATATAACTCTCTTGCTTCTAATAGTAATGTACAAGGACCCCCTCTTGGGTCCTGAGGTATTTGGTCATTGACCATGTATCCAAAATTATGTGTGTTGTGTTCGTATACATGTTTGGCTAGTGCATTGTCCAGTTTACTTTTGCTTTTGGCATACTGATGTTCATAAATGCGTTCCTTGAATTTAGTTTTGCCAATATAGTAAACTGGACAAACCTTGCATCTAGCCAAATAAATGATCATCTGAGAATTACAATCAAACCTGTAGTTGACTTTGTATCTGATGTTCCTTACAGTAACACTATTTGTTGTATCCACCACTTTATACTGTGAACACATGCCACACCTAAACATACCTACATTTCTCAACCCTTCTCTCATTTTATTTTCCAGTAAGCTTTTCAAATTTGATCTTTTATGGAAAACAACTGTAGGATGCGGGCCTAAAATTTCACCAAGTGATGGATTGTTGTTTATTAACTCCCAGTTCTTCTTTACTGCTGCTGCTGCTATACTCAAAAAACTGTCTGTTTCACATGAAAATGTGGTGACCAGGCTCAAATGAAAGTTAGTTTTATTTGTTGTAGTAGGGGCAGCTGGTTCCCTAACCTCCATGTCGTTCTGTACCTCAGAAAAATTACCTGGTAACTGTAATAATGGTTGGTATAATCCTATGTCTCTTTTATAGGTGACTTCATGTATGAGGTCATCGACTAAGTTGTTTGGATATACCCTACTTGTGAACATACTTTTCGGAAGTTGACATTCGACCCTAAAATCAGAAATCTCTGTGACCATCTTGGCTTCCCTTACCAGCTGACCTTTGACCACTGTACGTTTTTGGTGAAAGGGGTGACTACTGGAAAAATGCAGAAAGGAGTTAGAGTATGTCTCCTTTCTAAATAAGGTAGCTGTATAACCTTTTTTATGTCTATCCTTTCTGAGCAGTACATCCAGATACGATATTACATTATTGTCACATTAATGTATGAATTTCAAAAATGCAGTACTAAGCACGAACAAAACCCAAAAAGGGTATAACTAAGAACAAAAACAAATAATCCCAGCAACCAGCGAAAGTTACACTCCAGCTTTATTCTTATAAAGACAATTTCCAACGACTAAGCGCTTTCGCCAATGGTTTGGCTTCTTCAGAGTCATTGGAAAATAAAAGTCCAACCATTTAAATAATGACATCAATTAATGTGCGAACCAATCCTAAACCTTAAAATAAAATATTCACATATCTAAGTATTGCTGACAAGGTGCATATAATGGAAGTACAAATACATAACATATTTTGAAAAGTATTATTGCACTGCCTAAAATAATTGTGCTGTCATTTCATAGAACCATCAAAGACCTATATAAAAACACACATTTCAATTCTAACTGCTTATTAATGTAGCAAAATTCAAAAAATAAAGGCAAAATGAAATTAATTAATTAATTAATTAAATGAAGTAAATACAATTCAAAAAACACACAAACTGCATAAACTCAACTGCATAATGTAACCATGTACGTTTCACATTAAAAATTCTTATACATTATTTAGTGAAAAGTACTTTCTCATTGTCATAAGACTACTTAAAAAACAATATTTGCTGTTTGTTTCAATATTGAAACAAATGAGACTCCCTCATTTATACCTAGTGGTTGTGTGGCATTAAGCCTCAATTGCCACTTAAGCTCTTTGGTTTCCACCATGAGTTTGTCATCACCTCCCCTATCGCTTCTTGGAACACAGTCGATTACAAAGAAAATACATTTCTTGAAGTTAGGACAGACTTTCTGTGTCCAAATAATTCATTGTGTATGTTTCTGGTTTTTCTGGCTCTCAGATGTTCTCCAATTCTATCTTTAAGTCTACGAGTGGTTTTACCCACATAGAAAGCCTGACAGCTGACAGACGTTGCTGCATACATCAGCATGGTTGTGTTACAACTACATTTTCCTGGGCATGAGAGGGTATATTCATGTCCCTGTATAACTACATATGGCCCATCATTAATATAACAATATCTACACATCCCACATTTGTACATAAGTGACTTATGCCATCTCGGTGTGCTCCCTTCCATTATATTTTTGATATTTACAACCTAAGTTTACTTTAATATTGTCATCAAAACATATCTGCCATGTCCTGTTAATCACTTCCAATAAGTGTGGACTTAATTAAATTTCAAAATAAATACATCAGAACTTTCTTTTGGGTTAACTGTTTCTAGTCTTACCTCAGATGTCAAAATGGGTTGAAAAGAGATAGATCTCTTACCTATAACTTCACGTCTTGTATTTAACAATAGTTTTAAAGGGTAGTCCCTTTCAAGGAACATACCCACCAAAAAAATACATTTCTTTAAGGAATGTTTCATTTTCACTAACCAGCCTTGACAGCCTCACCATTTGGCCCTTTACTATACTTTTTCTCTGATGGTAGGGGTGACAACTGTCAAAGTGTAATAGTGAATTTGAGTAGGTCTTCTTCCTAAAGATACTGCTCTGTAAGGTCATGTTACTTTTTTCCAGGTGGATGTCTAAAAAATCTATTTCTGATGCATGCCAAGTATGTGTAAATTTGAGAAATGTAGCAGTGTTATTTAGATATTCTACAAACTTATTTGCTTCATGGTACTCACCTTTCCACAGAATTAAAATGTCATCCAAAAATCTATTGTATAACAAAATGTTTTCCATAAATTCAGACTTAAAAATAAAGGCTCAAACGGGTGCACATCTGGCACCCATAGCAACACCTGTAACCTGGTGGAACAATTCACCTTCAAAACTTAGATAGTTATTTTTAAGGATGATTTCCATAAGTTCTACTAGTACATTTATTTTGGTCTTATTAATCTTGTCACTTTTATGTAAAGATTCCCTAAAATAATTCAGTCCTTCTTCATGGGGGATGACTGTAAATAAATTTACCACATCAGTACTAAGGAAGGTGTAATGTGTCTGTGTGTCTAGTATTTTAAGTCTCTCCAGACAATGCCATGAATCGCTTATTATGTGCGTAATATGTAATATTCTTTTCCAAACATTAGGTAGTTGTTAGACAAAATAATGTCCAATAGTTCACCTATTAACGAGATTTCTGAATAAGATGCTCCCCCCTGTTTTAGAAACAACATTACCCACTCAATACCTGTTTGTTGTGGAATTGAGGTGTACAGGTCCTTCACATCGACTGTCAGGAACCCATACTCTTCCTTGAAACCTACTTTGTTAATTTGTTCCAAGGACCATGAGTCCGTACAAATACATGGAACTCTGTCCACATATTTTTGAGTATGTGGTCAATGACTTCGGCACAACCATGTCCATCGACTAGGGGCCTCATTGGTGGGTTCATAATATTTTTATGTATTTTTGGGATACCAAATAATAAAGGTGTCCTTGGACTGGGAATTGTCATTAAAATGTTAGGAAAAGAATATTACCTCCAAAAGGTAGGTGTCGCCATGGGGTCCCCCTGTGGCGGCAGTTTCGCCAACTTGGTTATGGCGAAATGGGAAAATGACTACATCCAAACAAATGTGGATATCAAACAACATATTCACTTTTATTGGAGATTTTTGGATGATATCTTCTTCATAGTCAGAGGTGACCATGTTGCAGCCCATGACTTGTGTCATATTTCAACAGTACAACCGAGTTTTTGAAATTCACACATCAATATGACAATAATGTAATATCGTACCTGGATGTACTTCTCAGAAAGGATAGACAGAAAAAAGGTTATACAGCTACCTTATTTAGAAAGGAGACATACTCTAACTCCTTTCTGCATTTTTCCAGTAGTCACCCCTTTCACCAAAAATGTGCAGTGGTCAAAGGTCAGCTGGTAAGGGCAGCCAAGATGGTCACAGAAATTTCTGATTTTAGGGTCAAATGTCAACTTCTGAAAAGTATGTTCACAAGTAGGGGATATCCAAACAACTTAGTCGATGACCTCATACATGAAGTCACCTATAAAAGAGACATAGGATTATACCAACCATTATTACAGTTACCAGCTAATTCTTCTGAGGTACAGAATGATATGGAGGTTAGGGAATCAGCTGCACCTACTACAACAAATAAAACTAACTTTCATTTGAGCCTGGTCACCACATTTTCATGTGAAACACACAGTTTTTGAGGGGGTCCTTGTACATTAGTATTAGAAGCAAGAGAGTTATATTGGCAGATTTTGACGAACGCATACAATTTCCCAGGATTGAATTAAACATGTACGATTTCCAGTATTTTAAAACTTAAAACTTTGCACAGATGACTGGAGTATTAATCACATATGAGTTGTGACCAAGTGCTGTGAGTGATAAGGTCATCACTTAACTGGTGCATACTTCAAGTTAAAGTTGTTCTTGGTTGTTTTATTGTAAACAGCATGATCCCTTATTATAACATAAACTACTTGTTTTCCACTTAGAATGAGAATGTTATTTTATTTTCTTTGCATTGTTTTTATTTCATCATTTATTCTACTTATTTTGTGTCCTTGATAGTAATTGTTGCTCAAAGGGAACGTACTAGTCATTGTATGGTACAATAAGTGGGGTGGGTAGGATGTATTCTTCATTGATGAAAGAAGCAATGGCACTAAGTGTAAAATAGGACTGATGTCTTTAAGGGCAAAACATGCATAGATCCTTAATTGGATTTCACTGGGTGGGTTGGGATCACATGACAATGTATTCATCTATTTAAAATGTTTTAAGATAGGATTTACTTGCATCTGAAGAAGTCTTTGTATTTAACAAGATGAAAAGCGCTTCATGTTTATCATGTATTTTCTTTAGTAAAAGCTGACAGAGTGAATTTACTATGTCCTCTGCCTTTTGTTTGCCATTCTTTGGTTTTTGGACTTTTGAGAAGTTTGTTTTGTTTGCCTAGTTTCTAAAGGGAAATCCAACAGTTCAACTGTCTAACCCGTTATATGCTTTAATTTTAAAATACATGCAATGTTAACTGCCTCATTTAGTCCAGGATATTGAGTAGTATCCAACCTTATCTGCCATCTCAATTCACTGGCATCCAAATGTAAACCGTTATAAAATAAAGTTGGAATTTTACTTGCAACAATGTCCTTGTCTCACCTGACTGGTGCTGTGAGCTGTTGTGGTTTAAAGGTTCTAAAGTTTTTATTTTTGGTGGTGATGTAACACTTCACTTAACTAGATCATTTTATGAAAAGGAATTTTATAATAACGTGTGTGTGTGTGTGTGTGTGTGTGTGTGTGTGTGTGTGTGTGTGTGTGTGTGTGTGTGTGTGTGTGTGTGTGTGTGTGTGTGCAACATATGTAATGCATTTGTGATACTTTGATCCTTACTGTGTGTCAGGATAATATTCCAAAACAGCAATTTAGCCGCTTCTTAATAAGTACTGCATGAATATAGTCAGTAAATAATATTTATGACTGTTATGTGCTACACCCATTATGATTCTAAATACTGGACAGTTTGAAAATAGTTATTTTTTCCTTGTCACAGTAGAACTGAATATCAGAACCAAATCGTATGAGGAAATGGATATCTCAAGCATGTATGAGTTTGTTCCATGGCACAAAAACACATTGAAAGAGAACGATCCCAGGAGATGTGAGTAAGAGAGAGACAGAAAGAGAGAGTGTGTGTGTGTGTGGGGGTCAAAATGCAGGCTTCATCATAGGTGCCGGAAGCTGATGAAGACTTGGGGGACAGAGGGTGAGATGAGCGCTTAGTGATCTAAAAGTGGACATTTTTTAAAAGCTATTTACTACCATAACACAGGTTCATTTAGAGGACATTTTAAGCTTAACCAATTTCCCTTTTGTTGCTTGAATTAACATTTCCTGATTGGTCTTCCTTATCCCATGGGGGATAATTGTACATTTGCCCTAGTGAAAATAACTGTGACCATACCATGGATAATTTGAGGGGACCCAAGTAAGGGATGCAGCATTTAAGAACTGTTTCTATCCATTAGTGGCATGAGGGGAAATCCTAGAGTACATTTTCTATTACCCATCCTTAGGTCCAAGTTACATTTGAATATGAACAGGCATTAGCTTTGTTTTACTTGAATGGATAGTCTGTAAACCCTGCTGCTCCAGCAGCACCCTCCCCCAGCCACTGCAGTTTTCCATTTCTTGGCTATTTCTACTAAGTTACTATAAACACTGTTGAAACCTATAAGTGTGCATACTGCTTTCTTATTTATTTTTAAAATGACTACAGAAATTGAAATAAAATAGCACAGACACTGAGCCATTTGCTATACAAACAATGCAGTCTTGCAATGAAAACAGGCTTAGCATGAGCAGTAAACTTCCCTGCCCTTGAAACTCACATTCATTAAAACAGCATTATAACTCTCATTCAAAGAAAATGTATCTGGACAGTAAAGGTTTACATTTACCTTTGGGTTGTTTTCAAATCACAGGCTCTTTGCACACATTTTTTAGGGACATCCATATATGTATGGGTTCTTTGATTCACCTTACTGATTGTATTAAATTATATTCCTTGTATAATACAGCACACCACTTGTTAGAATGAGTTTTAAATTTTTAGTTTTGAACAGTCTTCTAGTAAGCAATGAAACAACATGTATGATCCAATAATGACAAAACTACCAGTTTCAGAAAATTTCAACCATAAAAGGCCACTCAAACGTCTGTCATTACAAGCCACCAATATCAGTAAATATGCAAACTCTCTGAGTAAAGTCATGTAAATAATTCCACATTAAAGGGATCTGTAATTAATGGAGGTTGCTAAAAGTAAACAACTTTATATTTCATTGTTTCATCTACAAATAAAGTTCCTGTTGCCCTTGAATAATACATTGCCTATGTTACATTAAAAAATGATAAGCTAATAATATTGCAATAGGGAATGGATGGCAAACTGATAACAGGTTCATAGTTACTAGGTAACTCCTCCAGAGGAGGACATTCACAGGACTGCAGCCTATGAAAAACACAGCAGTAGCATATGTGAGACACAATCCTCACAGCAGGTGACACAGACAGCAGCAGCATAAGTGAAACACAGCCCCCCCAGCAGGTGAAACATAAGTGAAACACACAGCAGCAGCACACAATCCTCTCAGCAGGTGACACAGACAGCAGCAGCATAAGTGAAACACAACCCCCCCAGCAGGTGAAACATAGGTGAAACACACAGCAGCAGCATAAGTGAAACACAATCCCTCCCAGCAGGTGAAACGTAGGTGACACACACAGCAGCAGCATAAGTGAAACACAATCCCCCAGCAGGTGAAACGTAGGTGACACACACAGCAGCAGCATAAGTGAAACACAATCCCCCCCAGCAGGTGAAACGTAGGTGAAACACACAGCAGCAGCATAAGTGAAACACAACCCCCCCCAAGCAGGTGAAACGTAGGTAAAACGCACAGCAGCAGCATAAGTTAAACACAATCCACCCCAGCAGAAAGTGAAACACAATCCCTGATATCTCCTCACGAGAGCAAAAGCAGCAGCATACTCTGTATATATCTCCTCACCCTAAAGATGAGGATGATCCCAGGCAAGTTTAACATTTCACGCCTAGCAAGTGTAACGTGCCTTTCTTCTGGTCTGCATGGATCAAAATTTAACATCTCACATCCCAACGCACATTTAAGGATTGTTTTTTCACTGACTAGACAAGATCATCTTGTCTTGTAAAAAGTGGGGGTGTGCTCCCTTCCCTCACTCAATGGTTCCGATGCCTATGGGCTTCATAAACACCTACAAAAGGTGTGTGCTTTCAAATAAATAAAACATGATCTAAGGAAATTTTGAGAAAAATTTCTAGAAGGAGTTGTGGAAGCTGAAGTATAAAATATAAGAGAATGTAAGGAAGAAATTTATGATCAGTCCAGTTTTAACAAGATGAATGGCTGAACCATGGAGTTTATGAAAAAAGCATGCTATATGCCTTCTTATATGCTTCCAAGTTACTATTTGTGAAAAATTCATGTACTGGTTTAAGCAAATCAAAATATTTACATCAGAAAGGGATTTAAATATATGCACATTAATGCGTCTGCAACAATAAATGTTTCTTTAGAGGTCATGGCACTGATGTATGACTTTACCTGTGGAAATCTGTAGAGGCCAAGAACTCGAGCCATCGGAATGGAATTAGCTGAAGCTGCATCACCTATTATGGCTCCGAGTGGAAAGTTTCCACGACAGTTGTAACCTGGTATGCTCTTTTCTTGACCTGTAAGAAGGCGGAACATGCCATCTAATGACTTCCTTATTGCACCACAGGAATCATAAATATCAAATCCCAGTGTTACATTTGGCAGCTGTCCAGGAGTAGTATTAAGTTCTTCAACTGCAAAAATCAATGTCTGTAGAGATTGGTACTGGGCAATTCTGAATCTGGAGAAACAAATCAGTTTAGAAATAAACTCAAAACTTGCTTTACTCAAGACTTAATGATTTTATTAAATTATATTGTGAATGATGACTTTTACATGAAGGATGCATTTTAATTTGTTTTCAAAAAATAATGGTGGCCATTTAGTTTTGTATATATAATCTTAATTAATATCACCTTAACAGGATAACTTATTTTGTATGTCTACTTATTTTCATCATTTTATAACTGAGATTCTTGTAGCAGCCAGAAAATGAAACAAAATGGCAAAGGGAATGTGGAAGAAAGAGGGAGAGATTTAAAGTTATAACAGTACGTAGATAATGAAAGTTATAACAGTATGTAGATAATGAAAGTTATAACAGTATGTAGATAATGAAAGTTATAACAGTATGTAGATAATGCGGTTTAAACTTAGAAGAATGTGAACATAGAGTGAATTTAATGTGGAGCGAGAGAAGAGGACAAAGAAAGATTTGGCAAAAAACAAAATGTCTAATTTGACTGAATAAACACAGAATGAAGAAAGAATTGTAGAAGGTAAGTAATGACAAATGGAAAGCACAGAGACAGTGAAAGACAGAAAGAAACAAAAGAATGTGATGAAACTTCAAGACAATGAAAAAGGAAATGCAAGGAAAAGTATTAAGAGTCAGTACAGACAGAAAAGAAAATATTAAAATGTATGGCTATGGATGTATGGGATAGATAGGCAAAATGGAAAGTCAGAAGGAAAAATGTGTTTTATATATGCATGTATCAACACACACGTGTGTGCATATATTCATATTGGTAGTCCTTTTGCTTTTGCATTTTATATATGTACACACATACACACACACACACACACACACACACACACACACACACACACACACACACACACACACACACATATATATATCAAACTGAATAATCAAAATTCATTGCAATAATCAAACTTAAAATGCGGAAGATACAAAATTACCATGTATGTTTTAACATCTATTCTAGATTCAGCTGAAAAGGAAGCTCCTACTGCTAGTGCATTTGTATTTTGACAGGCCAATTTAAAAGAAGACATCTAAAATTCATGAAATTACAAGCAAATGAATGCAGCTCACACCACATATAACTGTAGTACATGCTACCCTGTTGTAAAACAGCCATGTGTGTTTCCTGTGAAAAGGAATGACAACTGAATGTAAGGTGAGAGAAGCAGAGATAAGGGCAAAATGTGTTGCATTTGTGTCACTCTCCTACCACTTTGTCACCTCCATCCTTTAACAGAGAATACTGCACATCTTATGAAAAAAATGTATGAATATAGCCAACATTTAAAGTTCTGTAACAAAAAACAAATAATAAATTATTCTACAGGCAACAGAGCACACCTCTAAAAAGAATTGAGATCAAACTTTATAGGAAAATGAAATATAGCAACATAAATTCAAGCTTTGCTATGTTTGATTTGCCCATTAGATTCTGACAACCTTTTATCCTTCTCATAAAAGAACACTCTATAATTCATAGCATTCAAAAGACAAATAGTACACTCTGCAGCATCAGCAGATATATCTGCAAACAAGAGAACATTCAAGGTACAAATACAGGCATAGGGAGAGTGTCATGTGTCATCAAATGCAGAGACTCAGAAATCAATAAATCATTTTTTGTACTATACCAGTACTGTTTACAATAAAACAATTTCATACATTTCACATTGCAGATCGTCAGGTGGCCGAGTGAAAGAAACTGGAGAAAACTCTTTTACATAGTGAAGAGGAAAAGTTCCTCCAACAATGATATCTCCCTTCTCAAAATACGTCTTTGATGTCAGAGGTGGCAGCCTGCAGGTTTGGTTTAATGGGTTGCACTTAACAAATGAAAAAAGGAGCATGCCAATCATTACATGTAATGCCATGTCACCTGTCACGTAACGTGCCCTGGTAAGTGTCGGTAAAAATAATAACACTGATAATTCTGGCTAGGGAGTGAAAAAAAAACAGCTGACTAATCCTAGCTTCCAGTACCTGGGTTACAGCTGGGGAACAGATTTCTATACAAAAATATATCACATATGACATCAATATCACAGTTTTTAAAACAAATCCAATATATAAATATTAAAACTGTTTCTACATTTCTTCCAGATTGAATGAAAATATTTGCAATGTAAAACCACTATGCTAGCTAGCAGAAGTTAAGAAAACAAATATGAATCTGCGGGTAATAATAATTTTGTAAGTCTATCCCATCACTTTTGGAAGGCACAGTGGGCCAGCAGTCTGCTCCATGGAATCTGGCATGATGTATTTTGGATTTGCTATATTTATAGCATGGTATAAACTACTTTGTTTTCTACAAACAAGTACTGGAGTAATTGAAGGGCAAGGATAATCATGTCCTTACCAGTGATGCTCTCCATGACTTGTCCCAAGACAGATTTAATTATATATCAAAGGGCTGCTTTTCCACAAATTATAATGGTCATGTTACAACCATGAATCAAGCCCTGACCATCCTCTGTAGTCAACAACTTTACATTACTACATGCTTCACGGAGTTACATTTGCATTACTTTTGTCAGAGGATGATAAAATACTTTTCTGATTTCTGATGCTTTACTTTACTAATAATGTGGCAAATGAAGGTCATGCATGCAAATCCTTAGTGTACAAAACGTCATCCATTGTAGTCAAGTCATCTTTGCTGTATAACCCAGCTCCTTCAGGTTATGCATTCAAAACAGCCTATCTGCAAGATGGCTTACTTTAATGTGATATACCTTGTGTAGCAATATCAGTAATCATGCCCTGGAAAGGTCTGAGTAGAAGTAAAGAGCTCTGGTTTTAATTTGACATCTGTAGGAATCTATCAGATATTGTTCCATACAGACTTGACACTGTGGAACATATTATACATCAGTACAGAATTGTTTCTGACTACATGCTGTATTTTCTTTTATACATTCAGAAAATGCAGATTCAATTTATATGCATGATAGAGAACTGTAGTAAATATAGTATAAGGATGTGCTTCCTGAAAGTTCTTTAGCTTGACTAAACTCCATATTTAACAGCAATAAAAGTATTTGCAGTTTTTCTAATAGCCTGCCTTGCTTTACCCTGTACTTATAAAATATTATCCATTCGTTGTTGTGTACAGTGATTGGCTCATAACACAGCACTCTCATCCATGCAACACCATGGTCAAAGATGCTTCTAGAACATTGTCAATAGATTCTTTCAAAACAAGTCAATACATTGGGCTTAATTGTTTTTAAACCATTCTAGGTCACTGTTTTAAGAAAAGAAGGAATTATACTGTAGAATGGTAAAGTGTGCTAAGACCTACACAATCATGTCATTACATCATTGCTACTTTCAAATAAATTTGCTGTAATATTTAATGTAAAGAAATCATTAGTTAGCATCTAAATTAAAGATTGAATGAAACTGATGTACATTAAAACAAATGTGGCCTTCAGCTGTAACTTCAGGCAGCAACAGTTGAAATAAAGGAATAAAGACAATGTATTTATATACATTCAGGCGTTGTCGCCTCACAGCAAGACATCCCGTTCGATTCTCAGCTAAAGCGTCTTCTGTGTGGAGACATGCGTGAATGGGCATACCTTCATTGAAGGTTGTACGTCAGGGCTGGCAACTCGGTACATAAAAATCTGCTTCCAATCATTAGCAGACTGGAGTTCCGCTGTGGCGACCCCTAACCAGGAAAAGTCGAAAGATACAACATGTATATGCATTCAGGTTAACTTTAAACTGAACAAATTTTTGCAGAATGCCCATATTTATGCCTTAAAGGTTTCATCTATTCCTCATAAGATTTTTGGTTTTACAGCAAAGCATTAAGGGTTAAAGTCACTAAATAGATGAGTTTCAGACTTCATATCCATCAGAAAATGCAAATTAACACAAAACCTGTCATTCTATCACCTTTCTAAGTGAATAAGAGCAATTTTTAAAATTGCCTTCTGATTCTGCTCTGGACCTTTGTTTCCCCATTACTTTTGACACTGTCAAGAATTCTTGTGCTAAGACGTTAAAGTATCAAATACTTTAGACCTTATATGGTGATGGTAAACATTCACTCATTTATTTATTGCATCATCCTATTCTGAGTTTTAGGAAAGCTGATACCTGTTTCAGCAAGCATTTAGTGCAATGTATAGAAACACCTCTGGATGGGATGCTAGTCCACTGCTGGCAACAAGAAATCATTCTCCACTGAAGTATTAAGATTTTAAGGAGCAGTTTTTGACAGACTGCTATACCTGGAAAAATAGTCATTCTGAGGGACATAAATCTGATTTAAGACAACGGAACAAGTCATTTACTTTTTCTTTGAGAACTGCATGAGTATTCATCATGAACTTGCAAAGTATACTAATTGTTGAAAATGTTTTATAATACATTACTTATTCAAAAATATTTTGTAACAAATTACAAATAAGTGCCGTATTTATATTTTATTTAAAAAGCCTAGCAAAAATGTTAAAAGTATACTGATTTCCAGCAGTTTAGCACAGACTTACATTGATTAAACATTAATGGTAATACAAGTGTTTACTAATAATACTTCTAAGTTTGCT
>NC_056739.1:258939876-259007376 GCF_019279795.1 Protopterus annectens
GTTATGGACTGGATGGACACCCAATGTCTTGATGGGTAGTGCTTGCCAGTTATCTAATAGCACAAACTGCACCAGATGGGGCTTTACATTGTTTTGATGGGAATCTAGCTGTCATGACACCTTGGTAGCCATGAGTGTATACAAATGTCACCATAAGACTATGTCAGACCACTATGGGTCACTTTCACAAAACAGCCTTTACTGATCCCCTCTTGACAATCAGACACAGAGGCAGCAAGTCATCATTACATGCAGAATAGGAACCATTGTCCATCTGCTGAAAGGTAGCCTCGGTCGCCATTGTTTACTCTGAGCAGAGGCATCAGCAAGTGCATACCAAACTGAGTGTCAGATTACCTCACTTTTTTCCACATCTGTACCTACAGAAGGATGACAAATTGGAAAGGTGTCATTAGACATACACCAAAAATACAAGCACAGTGGAGTGGCACAGATGACATACACAACCCATTGCCAAGAGAGTTGCTCCCCAACTTCTGTAATATCAAACTATGCTAAGATCTTGCTTCCCTGTCCCTGGATAACAAAGAATTCACTTCTGTGTATACATGCAAAACAGGCAGAAAAGCAAAATACAGAAGTCCTCAAAAAATGCTTACAGCATGTATCTGTTTGCCTGTTTATCATTCACTAACCTTGGTCTTCCCAGGACAAAAGAGGCTAAGATGTGGTGAATTTTAGTCAAATGAGGCAAACTTTATGATGTGTGTGTAATGTGGCTGTTGGAACTACTCGGGTACAATGGAAACATGTCATAGGGGATTTGATGTTCCATAGCCACATGATGAAGCATACATAAAGTATATAATTTAGGGGGAAGTCTGCATAGCATTAACTACAGCCAACAAAGAAGTACACAAATATGATGGGAGAGAACATGACTATGGCTAGTAGAGAAGCAGGGGGCGCCTGATCATAGCAGTAAGTGTAGCTGACAAAAAGATGCATAAATTGTTACTTCGGTCATAGGTATTGGCATCCCCACAGCATATCATACACAACCACTGACAGACTACAGGTACTTTCATTGTCAGCTGAGTGGGGAGGTGCATGGAAAAGTTCACCACCCAGGAGAATTCAGTGCTGCTGCAAGCCATCCAAACACATGACATTCTTCTCCTAGACAAAGGTGCTGCAAACAAACAGTATCAGGATTAGATTTGACATGAATTTTTATAGTATGTGAATACTGTGTGTGTCCATAACAGGTAACTGCAACAGGTGTGACAAAGGGATACTGAGTTTGTACTGCATGTAAAAGAAAAGGCACTGTGCATTGTCACAGGTCTATCATAGGGGTAGACTACCAGCTCTAATGCATCTCACTGAGGCTTGGGAGCTTTTTGTCTCATTTGATGGTCCAGGTTAGTGTGGCACCTCATACTTCAGAGTGGTTTGGCTGTGGAGTTTCAGCTGATCCTATGTAGCCGTGTGTCAGTCAGAGAACACTAGATATTGCACTGTAATAGAAATTACTAAAGGTGCAGCATATTCCACTGCATTTGAAGGAAGGGTAGACCAAAGCCCACCCATATATATGTCTCTCTAGGCACATCTGGTCTACAACTGAAAAAATATTCTGCATTGCAAGTGCATCTTTCATAGTGTGTTATAGTTGCATTTTAATGTGTAATACCATGGCACAGGGGGTTATGGGAGCATACGTGTTTTGGGAATCGCAGCTGGCATATGTGTTCCTGTATTCACAAGTCTCAATTGAATAGGGCCAGTGCAGCAGGTAGCACAGGTCTTATATCAGCAGTGCACTTGTGGCTGAGAATGGCAACAACATACAAGGAGAATGGTCTGGTGATGCACTGACAATGTCTGCAGCACTGCAGGGGTTAGGGGGTCACTGATGTCCACTAATGTTAGAAGTACAAGCTGAACACACAGTTTCACCAGGGCATGACTGACATATTATACTTGTACACCCCCATGGACTCCATTTCTGTCTCCTGCACTTACAGCATCCAAAATGTGCATTGGCTCTGAGGTGTAGTTACCCACTATACAGAATAAATATGGAGGAGTTAGGTACCACCATTACCCAAAACAACCCATGATGTGGCTAATTTACTTGGCAATAAACAGTAGATGAGAAGCCCAGTGATCCAAACATAATTAACTGCTACCCACAGCATTGTATAGGTGGTTACTATGCTCTGTGGAGTTTGGGACAACATACCACAACTGTATAGTGATATGGAATATCTGGACAAGGAGTAGACAATGCAGCTGAGGTTGCTCACTGCCAGTGTACTCTATAGAGTTCTCTCCATGAGACACATTGCAACCACTACCCCGTCTGCCACCACCAGCAGTGCCATTCATGACCATTAGATGTCATGGATGCAGGGAGATTAACCATGAATTGTTCTAAGCCAGATTGCACAGAGCAGTGTTAAGGCAGTGTCAGTGTCACCTGTGACCACACAACTTGCTATCCCTAGTGATGGACATTGTAATGGTGGTCCTCTGGTTTAGCATTTAGAAGCACATGTATGTTCACATAGTTTTACCCCTTCCCTGATCACCATGGTTCATAGGTTCATAGGTTCATAGGTTCATACTAGGCTATCTGCCCTGGGGCATTTATAAGCCTAGCCCGATTGTGTTTGGCTTATGCCACCCCATGATTTGAGTTTACTGTGCCCATTTAAAGTTTAGTATACTGTGCCTCTGTCTAATAGTGACACTGAAGTAATCCCCGGGACAAACCTACGATCCCCCATCCACTCATCAAGATTCCTCTTGAAGATAGTCAGTGAGGTGCTCTGCCTATCATGAATTGGAATTCTATTCCAGAGCAAAGAGAGCCTCTGGGTTATGAATCTGTCCTTCCAGCATGTTCTATTTATTTCTGTGCTGAGGTTCAAGTCCCTCAAGCGCGTGGCTCTAAGGGATTTAGATTTTCTGAGGTGGAGCATGTCCATTAATTCTGGGTTGGACATAGCTTTATATGTCAGGCATAGATCGCCTCGAAGTAGGCAGTATGCAACTGAGTACAGCTGGAGTTTTTTTAACTGAGCAGCATATGTCATCTATTTGAGTCCCTTGATCCTCCTGGTGAGGTACTTTTGGGGTCTTTCTAATTGCTGCAGGTGTCGGATAAGGTACATCCCAAAGGGGGCATTGTACTCTATGATGGGCCTGATGAGGGATGAATAAAGGGGCACGATTACCTCTCTTGATCTAGATGTGAATCCTTTCATGATGAGGTGGGCTATGTAGAAGGTCTTTCTAACCACTTTGGCAATGTGGTTGTCAAAGGAGAGATTGCTATCAACTTGGCTCCCCAGATCCCTAATTACTTTCTCTGTACTTAATGGGTTACCACCTATGTGGTAATTTGTGGGCACATTGTTTTTGCCAAAGGGTATGACTATACACTTTTTGGCATTTAGCTTTAGACCATGGCTCTGGCACCAGTTATCCATCTCTGTGAGACCTTTTTGAAGGATGTTTGTGTCAGCTGGAGAGTCGATTATGGCGCCCAGTTTGCAGTCATCTGCGAACTTGGTGAGCCATAGTCCTCCCACATTGGCCTGTACCTCAGAAAAGTAAATACCAAACAGGAGAGGTCCCAGGACAGAACCTTGTGGGATGCCACTTGTGACCAGTTTAGAGTCTGACATGGCTCCAGCAACTCTGACTCTGTGGATTTTGTCTTTGAGCCAGTTTGCAACCCATCTTGTGACATAGGGGTTTATATTTAGGCTGGATAGCTTATCTATGATGCCCGCGTGGGGTATTGTGTCCAATGCCTTTGCGAGGTCCAGATAGGCTGTGTGGACTACCTTCCCTTCATCTATGGCCTTGGTGACTGTTTCAAAGAAGTCAACCAGATTCAAAAGGCAGGATCTGCATTTGACAAAGCCAAATTGGGTAGGATCTAGTGTCTGTAGGTCCCCAATGTCTTTGTTTATGAGTTCCATGATGATCCTCTCCATAGCCTTGTAGACCAGGCTAGTCAGGCTTATGGGGTGATAGTTACCAGGGTCTGTAGAGGCGCCACCTTTGTGGAGTGGGACCACTGTTGCTGTACGCCATTCTTTGGGCACATAACCTGTAGTGAGGCTGAGATTATACAGCAGTTTTACTTGAGGGATTAGTTCTTCTTGGAGTTCATGTAGGATGCAACCCGGGACGCCATCTGGTCCCATGGAAGCAGTGTTTTTTGCTTTGGAGAGGGTGGCCTTCACCTGAGCATCAGAGATGTTTTGGAGGCTGCACTCTGCCGGGATAGATACTAGCTCTTTTGGGGGGGAGGGTGGAGAAGTTTGCACTGAACCTGTCTGCCAGGATATTGGCGATGTCTGTGGGTTCAGTGTATTTTTTGTCGTTTAGAATCAACTCAGAATAAGTCTGGGAGTTGCATCCCGGGTTCCTAACATAACTGAAAAAAGCCTAATGATTGTCTTTACTGTCCCGAGCAATTTTTCTCTCAAAGCTGGCCTTGGAGGATTTTATGAGGGATCGTAATTTCTTGATAGTACTGATGAGAGATGCCTTCCCTTTTAGGGATTTTGCTCTATCATGTAGTAGCTTCCTCCTTCTGTTGTACAGTTTATTTATGGCTGGGGTCCACCAGACTGGACACCTGCCTTTGGGTGATTGGGTCTTGATTTTGTTTGGGATAGCATGATCCATGCATTCCTGGAGATGTCCGTAGAATGTGTTTATATAGGATTCTGCAGTTTGGGGTGTATTTTCCACTGGCCCTGGGGCCTTGAAGGATTCCACTTCGGTTTTGAGAAGTGTGAAGTTTGCTTTTGAGAAGTTTTTCACTGTGGTTTTCTGGGCTGGGGTGGGGTCGGGATGTGGATATCCAGTGAAATTAATTTATGGTCTGATCTTACCAGTGAGGGATATACTTCTGGTATGGAGCATAGAGTCCCCATGTTGGTAATGATCAGGTCTAGTATGTTATCCCTTCTTGTGGGAGTGGTGACTAGTTGTTCCATAGCATTTGAGTTTATAAATTCTAGGAACCTTTGGGCTAAGGTGCTGGGGCTTGAGTAATGCTCCCAGTCTATGTTTGGGTAGTTGAAGTCACCCAATATAATGGTGTTCGGAGAGATCTTCATGTTTTCCAATGTTTTCAAGAAAGCCCAGTGGGATTCCTGACTTTGAGAGGGTGGTCTGTAGGATGCTATAAACTGAAAAGCAGTCTTGCCCACTGTCAGTTGCACATGGATGGTCTCCGATACTTCGTGCAATGCCACTAACCTGGAGGTGTGGATATCCTTGATAAATATGGAAACTCCCCCTCCCTTTGTGGTTCACTCCTGGTTTTGGGTCCGAAAACCATGATATGAGGTATAACCTGGTAGTGCTGGGGTGCTCTCTGGAGCCTTGAACCAGGTTTCTGTCACTGCACAGATATTGATGTTCTCCATACTGAGGAGAGCTTCGAGTGTGTGCATCTTGAGGTTAAGACTTCTAGCATTTAGCAGCATTACCCTTAGTTTCTTATTCCTTGTGCTGTCTATGGAGGTGGGTTTGATTTTTAAGCCTTGCCTAAAAAAGGCACTATGGGGGTGGCAAAAGACTTTGCCAATATCCGAAAGCCCAGGGGTGACAGATGCAAGCTGTCCCTAGTGAAGCAACGTGGCTTGTCGAGCATGTCATCCCAGGCTGACAGACACTGGATTCCCTTTGAATGACACCAACATTTTAGCCAATTACTTCCTCCTCTAGTTATTTGTATTGATCACCTTGTGGACATCTAAGATCATCAGAATCAAACTAAGTTATTCCTTATCAGGGTGAACACTCAAAATCCTTTAGCTCTTCCCATTCCCTGCTACAGACTACATCAAGCCCTCACACAGCAAACCAACACAGTGGGCAATACCAGTTGTTACATTATGGCAGCTTTAGCCACGACCAGAGGAAGTAATCCCTGAATCCCCACAACATCTGATTACATGGCTATTGTGTTAACCTTCCATGACCATGGTCAAGGTGGTATCTAATGCAAAGCATATTCAGTCCACACACTGCCCTGCATAGCCTGGTTGTGATACCACCTGCAATAATTATGCTGTGCTGGCTTTGCCGTGACTCATAGGTGTATATCAGGTGTCACCTCATTGTCAGTTCTTCAAAGTACTGCATCTATGTATACCTTGTCTGTGGTACTGCTACTATATGCCCACCCAGTTCAACACCCTGCAATTCTGCTGCTGCTATAACTAGTATGACAGGCTCTGCCATGATGTTTACCTGTCGTAAAAGTTGCTGCACAATGCCTCATTGTACAGCATGGCGTATGCAACAAAAATCTTGCTGAAAATGTCTAGACTTGACTGCATCTCAGAGACAATACTCATTTCATGAGTCCTTATCAGTTGATCAAGTTTGCAGAAACTCAAAATTCATATGGTCAAGACCATATGATCACGTTCTTGATAACCTGAAGCCTTTGAATGGAGATTGCAGTACAGTGTGGATCGGGAAATGTACTCTTTTCCTCACTGTATTGTGATCTCGCAGTTGATATATATAATTTACAGGGGATGTGGGGGGTGCAGGGGGTGGGAGGTTAACCCCCCTACAAAAACTTAAAAAAAATGGAGATTTTTGTGTTTTGTTCTTGTTTTGATGTTAGAGTTTTCAGAACCTCGATCATGTGGTCTTGAACATATGAATTTTCAGTTTTTGAAGACTTGATCAGCTGATGTAGACCCATTCTACCATATGATAAATTGATTTCCTGCATGTCCTGGGAATTGTGGGTCAAGGTTATCAACTACAATGCAACGGTAAACTGGTATCACCTGCAACAGACAATACATTTTGTGTCATACTTGATGGCTTGATGGCATTTGGTCTAAATGCTCTTTGTTCAATACTGTTTAGTCAACTGCTTTTGGTCAGCTAAACAGATGGCTGCCAGGTTTGCGAGATGATACAATTCTTGGGGTTGGGGAATATGCCCTTTCCCTGTTATTGTGTGATCTCAGAGTTAGTGTACAAAATTAGCAGGGAGGTTGGAGGGTACCCCTCCCTGCAAAAAACAATGTTTTTGTTATTATTTTTACTGTAAATATTGCATGTAGGTTGTTTCTCAGCACATGTGATAGCATGTTTACATTCACTTTGCCAAATATTTGTGGTCAATGTTTGGAAAGTACAATGTGAGTCCCTTGATCCTCCTGGTGAGGTACTTTTGGGGTCTTTCTAATTGCTGCAGGTGTGGGGTAAGGTACATCCCAAAGGGGCATTGTACTCTATGATGGGCCTGATGAGGGATGAATAAAGGCACGATTACCTCTCTTGATCTAGATGTGAACCTTTCATGATGAGGTGGGCTATGTAGAAGGTCTTTCTAACCACTTTGGCAATGTGGTTGTCAAAGGAGAGATTGCTATCAACTTGGCTCCCCAGATCCCTAATTACTTTCTCTGTACTTAATGGGTTACCACCTATGTGGTAATTTGTGGGCACATTGTTTTTGCCAAAGGATATGACTATACACTTTTTGGCATTTAGCTTTAGGCCATGGCTCTGGCACCAGCTATCCATCTCTGTGAGACCTTTTTGAAGGATGTTTGTGTCAGCTGGAGAGTCGATTATGGTGCCCAGTTTGCAGTCATCTGCGAACTTGGTGAGTCATAGTCCTCCCACGTTGCCTGTACCTCAGAAAAGTAAATACCGAACAGGAGAGGTCCCAGGACAGAACCTTGTGGGATGCCACTTGTGACTGGTTTAGAGTCTGACATGGCTCCAGCAACTCTAACTCTGTGGGTTTTGTCTTTGAGCCAGTTTGCAACCCATCTTGTGACATAGGGGTTTATATTTAGGCTAGATAGCTTATCTATGATGCCCGCATGGGGTATTGTGTCAAATGCCTTTGCGAGGTCCAGATAGGCTGTGTGGACTACCTTCCCTTATCTATGGCCTTGGTGACTGTTTTGAAGAAGTCAACCAGGTTCAAATGGCAGGATCTGCCCTTGACAAAGCCAAATTGGGTAGGATCTAGTGTCTGTAGGTCCCCAATGTCTTTGTTTATGAGTTCCATGATGATCCTCTCCATAGCCTTGCAGACCAGGCTAGTCAGGCTTATGGGACGATAGTTACCAGGGTCTGTAGAGGCGCCACCTTTGTGGAGTGGGACCACTGTTGCTGTACGCCATTCTTTGGGCACATAACCTGTAGTGAGGCTGAGATTATACAGCAGTTTTACTTGAGGGATTAGTTCTTCTTGGAGTTCATATAGGACGCAACCCGGGACGCCATCTGGTCCCATGGAAGCAGTGTTTTTTGCTTTGGAGAGGGTGGCCTTCACCTGAGCATCAGAGATGTTTGGGAGGCTGCACTCTGCCGGGATAGATACTTGCTCTTTTGGGGGGGGGGGGGTTTGCACTGAACCTGTCTGCCAGGATATTGGCGATGTCTGTGGGTTCAGTGTATTTTTTGTCGTTTAGAATCAACTCAGAATAAGTCTGGGAGTTGCATCCCGGGTTCCTAACATAACTGAAAAAAGCCTAATGATTGTCTTTACTGTCCCGAGCAATTTTTCTCTCAAAGCTGGCCTTGGAGGATTTTATGAGGGATCGTAATTTCTTGCTAGTACTGATGAAAATGCCTTCCCATTTAGGAATTTTGCTCTATCATGTAGTAGCTTCCTCCTTCTGTTGTACCGTTTATTTATGGCTGGGGTCCACCAGACTGGACACCTGCCTTTGGGTGATTGGGTCTTGATTTTGTTTGGGATAGCATGATACATGCATTCCTGGAGATGTCCGTAGAATGCATTTATATAAGATTCTGCAGTTTGGGGTGTATTTTCCACTGGCCCTGGGGCCTTGAAGGATTCCACTTCAGTTTTGAGAAGTGTGAAGTTTGCTTTTGAGAAGTTTTTCACTGTGGTTTTCTGGGCTGGGGGTGGGGTCGGGATGTGGATATCCAGTGAAATTAATTTATGGTCTGATCTTACCAGTGAGGGATATACTTCTGGTATGGAGCATAGAGTCCCCATGTTGGTAATGATCAGGTCTAGTATGTTATCCCCTCTTGTGGGAGTGGTGACTAGTTGTTCCATAGCATTTGAGTTTATAAATTCTAGGAACCTTTGGGCTAAGGTGCTGGGGCTTGAGTAATGCTCCCAGTCTATGTTTGGGTAGTTGAAGTCACCCAATATAATGGTGTTCGGAGAGATCTTCATGTTCTCCAATGTTTTCAAGAAAGCCGAGTGTGATTCCTGACTTTGAGAGGGTGGTCTGTAGGATGCTATAAACTGAAAAGCAGTCTTGCCCACTGTCAGTTGCACATGGATGGTCTCCGATACTTCGTGCAAAGCCACTAACCTGGAGGTGTGGATATCCTTGATAAATATGGAAACTCCCCCTCCCTTTGTGGTTCAGTCCTGGTTTTGGGGCCAAAAAGCATGATATGAGGTATAACCTGGTAGTGCTGTGGTGCTCTCTGGAGCCTTGAACCAGGTTTCTGTCACTGCACAGATATTGATGTTCTCCATACTGAGGAGAGCTTTAGGGGTGCATCTTGAGGTTAAGACTTCTAGCATTTAGCAGCATTACCCTTAGTTTCTTATTCCTTGTGCTGTCTATGGAGGTGGGGTTGATTTTTAAGCCTTGCCTAAAAAAGGCACTATGGGGGTGGCAAAAGCCTTTGCCAATATCCGAAAGCCCAGGGGTGACAGATGCAAGCCATCCCTAGTGAAGCAACGCGGCTTGTCGAGCATGTCATCCCAGGCTGACAGACACTGGATCCCCTTTGAATGACACCAACATTTTAGCCAATTACCTCCTCCTCTAGTTATTTGTATTGATCACCTTGTGGACATCTAAGATCATCAGAATCAAACTAAGTTATTCCTTATCAGGGTGAACACTCAAAATCCTTTAGCTCTTCCCATTCCCTGCTACAGACTACATCAAGCCCTCACACAGCAAACCAACACAGTGGGCAATACCAGTTGTTACATTATGGCAGCTTTAGCCATGACCAGAGGAAGTAATCCCTGAATCCCCACAACATCTGATTACATGGCTATTGTGTTAACCTTCCATGACCATGGTCAAGGTGGTATCTAATGCAAAGCATATTCAGTCCACACACTGCCCTGCATAGCCTGGTTCTGATACCACCTGCAATCATTATGCTGTGCTGGCTTTGCCATGACTCATAGGTGTATATCAGGTGTCACCTCGTTGCCAGTTCTAAAAAGGTGATGGTGTCCAAATCAAAGTATTTTGCTAATGTATGATGGGAATACTTTAACCATAGTCCTGCTAGCTGTAACTGTTCATATTGCATCACTGAATGGCACAAATTGTTAATTCTGAGCTTACATTTTGTTTTCTTAGTCAATATTATGTACTTTTTGTTATATTAGGACATGTTAAGTCTGTCCTGGGACAGTGTCTCTGATGGGCATAGAAATGGGAGTGATTAGTATTTGGGGTGATAAGGTATAGTAACATGAAGGAAGCTGACAAGGAAAGTGCAAAATACATTAATTTAAAAGGACAATTGGAGGAAATTCACAGTAAATAAATACAATGCACATAAAAACACAGCTTTGGTGGATGATGTCAAATAATTACTGGAAGAAAACAAAAAAAAAAACAGCACCAAAAGAAAAGCATGAGGAGAACACCTGAATAAAGTTATAGTGCAATTCAACTTTATTATTCGCTATTTGTCACACAGACTTCATTAGAAACTGAAAGCCAAGCAGCACCACTCACTTTTAAATACATTTAACCAATCAGTCTCAATTACCAATTAAGTACAATTGTTTTCATCTCACAACGCCATAAAAACATTAAAAAACAACATATTTTAATGCTTAATTAACAACTATTTTCATATTTTTTTAAAAAACCCTTTATGTTAACCATAGCATTGATACCAGGAGAAATAAGTTGCCATCCTTGCTTCCCTCTGTTCAACCAGGTTTCTAAAGTTACCTCCCCTTAAATCCTCTTGAACAACTTGCAAAATGGAAAAATGTATTTTTTTCCAGTTCAAACACTCAATAGAATGCTTGTACAAGGCATTGTCTGCGTTTTTCTTCTTTATAGCATTCATGTTCTAAAATTCTCTTAGAGCCCTGGTTGACATTCCTATATATAAAGCAGAACATGATAAACAAAGAGCAATGTATACAATGCATTTTATATTAAATTATATTATAATAATTATTATATAATTACTAGAAGAATCGTAAAGGGACATTGCAGAGAATTTGAGCTGCTTGTAAAAGTAGCATAGTGGCAACATCTCGGGTCATTATTTTCAACATGAGCAAAAAGTGTGTGTGTGTGTGTGTGTGTGTGTGTGTGTGTGTGTGTGTGTGTGTGTGTGTGTGTGTGTGTGTGTGTGTGTATATATATATATATATATATATATATATATATATATATATATATATATTCTTTTGGTTTTCAGCATCCATTGAAATCCTTCAATTTTGTGCTAACTTCAGAAATATCATAAACAAACTGCATTAATTACAGTGATTACACTTCAAAGACATTTTTACAGTATGAACTTTTATTTTATTTGCTAATCATAAAATTCATGGGCAGCTCTGACACAGAGAAGGCAGTGTTATTACCTCCCAACTTACCACGTTCCCGGATTCAGTCCTGGCTATCTCAGTGCATTTTTTCTAGCTCCTCTGACTCTCACTGGTTGATTAGCCACACTTTTCATCCATATTATACATCTCCTCTCATTACTTTGTATGTTCTTAATAAAAGTGCTGTATAAAATTAATGCTATGACCGTTATTTACGCAAATGTGTTTAGGCTTTCAGAGGCATGTCTAAATGAGTTCAGCTGAGCTGTGATTCATAGAGGCTATGTATGCCAGTTCATGATGACCTCAAATGTGCTTCTACAAATGTGAAAATAATGAGATGGAAGTGACGAATGATGTAAGTGTTCGTATGCTAATAAAGTATAAGTATGTTTTATACCATTTATAATTCATAGTTTTTCTTCCTTTTCTGCACTGGTCTAAAAAGAACCATCACCAAATCTGTCAGAGTTGTAGTCAGTGAAAATACTATCGATAGTGACTGGCTTTGCTATTTCTAGGTCTGAATTGCTTGTCTTGACTTGACCAAAACCACTTGCCCCTGGTGGTGTTCACCCACCAAGAAGGCAAAAATATAAACAAAGGATTACTCATTATAACATTGATAATCAGGAAATCCTTGACAGGTTCACAGTGGACAGGAACATTATAAAGGTCTTAATGAGCATATGGATGTACAGGTAAAGAACCATGGACCATGACATTCAGGTTTTATGTTTCCCTTTATTGTAAAAAAAAAATATATAGATTTTACTGGAAGCATACAGTGATAGCTGTGAACTATGTTGTGTAGTCAATGGTTTGCTGTCACTGTTCATCTGACATGATCTTTCCACTTAAAATACTTTTTTTAAATTTTTCTCTGTTTGAATAATACTCATGTTGTTGACATGCTCGATTTCTCACTGATTTCTGTTCAATAATAGGTTCAAAGGTAGGTACTGGGCTATCTGCCCGAAGACAAATATTAGCCCAGCCACATTGTGCAGTATTCACTGCCCCTTTGGTTAGTTCCCTAGGCCCTTGATCTAGCAACTTGTACCCTTTGCCCCTATCTAGTAGAGCTGTTGGTATGACCCCTGGTGTGAACTTTCTGTTACCCATCCACTCTTCAAGGTTCTTCTTGAAGAGTGATAGTGAGGGGCTCTGTCTTATGTAGATCGGGACCCTGTTCCATAGTAAGGGAAGTCTCTGTGAAGGGAATCTATCCCTCCAGCATGTTCTATTCATTGTTGTGTTGAAGTTTATATCCCTAGAGCATGTAGCTCAAGTAGATTTGGTTTTGCTAAGATGGAGCATGTTCAACAGTTCTGGGTTGGACATGGCTCTGTATGTTAGACAGAGATCGCCTCTGCGATGGCAGTATGCAACAGAGAAAAGCCTTAGTTTTTTCTATCGTGCTGCATAGGGCAACTGTTTGAGGCCAGTAATCATCTTAGTGAGGTACCTCTGTGGTCTCTCCAGCTGTTGGAGATGCCTAGCCAGGTACATTCCAATTGGTGCATTGTACTCAATAATGGGTCTGATGAGGAAAGAGTAGAGGGGCACCACTACATCCTTAGATCTTGATGCAAACCCTTTCGTGATCAGATGGGTCACATAGAAGGATTTTCTAACCACCTTGGCAACATGGTTATCAAAGGAAAGCAGACTGTCTACTTGGGTCCCTAGATCCCTTATTACTTCTTCAGATTTCAGGGGGTTACCTCCTCTGGGGTAGTGCGCGGGTACTCTGTTTTTTCCAGAGGGGATTACTATACATTTTTTAGCATTTAGCTTGAGACCATGGCTTTGACACCATGCATCAGTCTCATTAAGGCCCTTCTGGAGGATATCCATGTCGGCCGGAGACTCTATTATAGCACCCAGTTTGCAGTCGTCCGCAAACTTGGTCAGCCACAGCCCTTCAGTGCTTGCCTGTACTTCTGAGAAGTATATGCCAAACAGGAGGGGCCCCAGGACAGAGCCCGGAGGCACACAGCTCATTACTGGTCTGGATTCGGACATAGATCCCGCTACACTTACTTTGTGGGATCTGTCTGAGAGCCAGTTTGCGATCCATCTTGTGATGTAAGGGTTTATGCTCAGGTTGGTGAGTTTATCAATAATACCCGAATGGTGTCAAATGCTTTAGCAAGGTCAAGGTAAGCCGTGTGTACCTCCTTTCCCTTATCTATAGCCTGAGTAACTGTCTCAAGGAAGTCCACCAGGTTCAGGAGGCATGATCTGCCCTTGACGAAGCCGAACTGTGTGGGGTCAAGTGTTTGGAGGTTCACAATCTCTCCATTTATGAGTTTCATAATGATTCGCTCCATTACCTTACAGATCAGACTGGTCATGCTTATTGGTTGATAGTTCCCAGGGTTGGTTGTGGGCCCACCCTTGTGCAGCAGAACCACCGTTGCTGTGCGCCATTCTATGGGCACATATCCTGTCGAGAGGCTGAGACTGAACAGGGTATTCAGATGCGGGGTTTTTTGGAGCTCGCATATGACACAGCCCGGGACACCATCTGGTCCAATGGAGGCAGTGTTTTTAGCTTTAGATAGAGCCTTGTTAACTGACGTATCAGTAATAATTGGAGTTACACAATCCCCTGGAATAGTAATGGGCCCTGTAGGTGGTGGTGGGGGGGAATTTGCACTGAACCTATCAGCCAAGATGTTGGCAATGTCAGTGGGGTCAGTGTATTTTGCTCCATTTTGTACTAGCTCAGAACAGACCTGAGCATTGCCATTTAGGTTTTTGATGTAACCATAGAAGGCCTTACGGTTATCCTTAGCATCCTTGGAAACTTTCTTTTCAAAATTGGCTTTAGTTGACTTGATGAGGGCCCTCAATTTCTTACTAATGCTGATCAGGGATGATTTTTCTACTTGAGATTTGGCCTTTTTTTGTATAAGTCTCCTCCTTTTATTGTATAGTTTGCTTAAGGCCGGGGTCCACCAGACTGGTTTCTTCTTGCTTGAGGAAGGAGTCTTGGTTTTATTTGGGATAACACGGTCCATGCAATATTGAAGATGTATATACCATGCCTTGGTGTAGGATTCTGCATCCTGGATATCATTATCCTTCTGCAAGGGAATAGTGAAGCTTTCCACTTCTGATGCAAGTAGTTTGAAGTTTGCTTTGGAAAGTTTTTACAATGGTTTCTTTGACTGGGGGAGGTGGAAGGGTGAGGACGAGCAGGCTTATCAGTTTGTGATCTGATCTGACCAGAGAGGGAGTGATAATGGGTGTGGTACAATGGGCGCCTATATTTGTGATGACTAAATCCAATATGCTGTCTCCTCTAGTGGAAGAACATACCAGTTGTTTAAGGGCATTTGAATTTATAAATTCTATGAACTGCTGGACATAGGAGTTAGAACTTTGGTAGTTCACCCAGTCTATACCAGGGCAGTTGAAATCACCCAAATTATGGTGTTGGGTAGGACCTTTATATTTTCCAATGCCTCAAGGAATGCTGAGTGAGCATCTTGGGACATGGTGGGCGATCTATAACAGACTACGACTTGAAATGTGGTTTTCCCTACTGATTTATTTCTTAGAAACACTGCATTGCCACCTACTTTTTGGCATTTTCTTGCTTGCAAAAGTTGATATCTGTGTTACAAACAGTATTTAGAACATACCTAGAGCCTGTTTATTGCATTTTTTGTGTTGCGCTTAATTTAAAATTGTTTTTTCTCAAAATTGCACTTTACCTGCCTCTGACCTAGCACGCACATGTTGGGGTCATTTATTGCACTGTTCTGACTAGTTTGCTACTTGTGTGTCTCTGCTATCCTTAAACAAAAAAAAAAAAAAAAATCTTGCTATTTTCCCACTTTCTATAATTTAAAAAAAAGTTCAGTTACAGAGTTGCTGTTCTGAACTGTTTGTAAGTTTCTTGGAGGCCAGTGCTTACTTGGGCTAAAGGGAAGTCTCTGTGTTCACCAGTGGCAGTGTTTAACACTGAGCAGCCTGCCTGTCCCTGCAGGAGTGGTTACTGCCTAGAAACTGTAGTTTTATTGGACATTTTGGGTCAATTCTAAACTCCTCGATCTCTCTCTCTTAAAACCCTGCAACCGCGTGGTTTTGGCATCTTTCCAGGCTTGATAGTTGTTGCTGAAGCACCTACCAAGAGGAGAAAATGCTGAGAGAAGAAAGGAGCCACTTTTGAGATTTTAAGTATTTTCTTCTGATTTATTTCTTAGAAAAACTGCATTGCTGCCTACTTTTCAGTGTTTTCTTGCTTGCAAAAGTTGATATCAGTGTTAGAAACATTATTTAGAACATACATAGAGCCTGTTTATTGCATTTTTTGTGTTGCACTTAATTTAAAATTGTTTTTTCTTAAAATTGCATGTTACCTGCCTCTGACCTAGCACACATGTGTTGGGGTCATTTATTGCACTGTTCTGACTAGTTTGCTACTTGTGTGCCTCTGCTATCCTTAAACAAAAACAAAAACAAACAAAAAAATCTTGCTATTTTCCCACTTTCTATAATTAAAAAAAAAGTTCAGTTACAGAGTTGCTGTTCTTAATTGTTTGTAAGTTTCTTGGAGGCCAGTGCTTATTGGGCTAAAGGGAAGTCTCTGTGTTCACCAGTGGCAGTGGTTAACACTGAGTAGCCTTCCTTTCCTTGTAGGAGTGGTTACTGTCTAGAAAATGTAGTTTTATTGGCCATTTTGGGTCAATTCCAAACTCCTTGATCTCTCTGTCTTAAAACCCTGCAACTCTCTTTTTGTGCGGTCTTGCGCATAGAGCAGCGTCGGGCAGCGCCGGTTAGCTGGGGTATACTATTCCTGGCTCCACAAAGTCTGCACTGCAAATTTTCCCTTAGAATTAGGCAAGCCTCAACTCAAGTGCTTCAGATCAACTGCTCTTATTGCAGCACTTGCATAACCCAAATCAACACTTGTCCAAATCTCCTAGAGAGCACTATTATTTTCCAAATCTCCTAGACAGCACTATTATTTTCCAAATCTCCTAGACAGCACTATTACAGTGCAGCATAAGACCCTCGACTGTCCGCAAGACAAGTGAAATTCACTTTTCCAAGCATGTCCAGAGATCAGCTTCAGGTGTACTCTCCAATTCATCTGGTGGAATTGGGCATCCTGAGGCAATGTCACAACTGCCTCATGTATACAGACAACCCTCTCCTCTTACCTCTAGACATAAACACTTGTTGAAAAACATCAAATCAAAACAAAAAATAATTCACAATTTTGTCTGCTGTATTAAATAACTTCTGCTTTCATCATTTGTTAACTATACAGCAGCACACAATATGAGTAGGTAATGTATTGCAAATGCTTATAATGCTTTCATTCATATATCCCATTTCTTCTTACTTTATTCTGTTATATTGCACATCAGATTACTTTTAGTTTCATAAAAAATAAATTCTGACATCAGAAGCTATCAATATTTATGCAGGGAGGAGGGTGTAGTGGCAGCAGTTAAGTTTACATGGCAGAATGCTTATTTTAATGTCTTATTTCCTTATGATTTATTGGGTCTGAAAAATGTTTGGTCAATGCTATTTTGATGTTTTAGGTGACTGCCACCTGAAGGAATGTTAATCCATGTAGCATTGCTTTTGTCAAATGTTCATTTATATTGTACCTAATTGTTGTACAGGGATGTCATGATTGTATCTATATATATATATATATATATATATATATATATATATATATATATCTATATACTAATGAAAAAAGGCAACTGCAAGTTGAATCAACACAGTTTAATATATTTAGCGCTTTCATCCGCCAAATAGCTGGACTTCATCAGAATGTTACAAAAATCACAACTGTCAGCTTAAATACCCAGAAACCCCAACCTAATGAGTTAATTAACACATATTAAAACAATTAATAAAAGACTGCTTAATATCAATGTAAAAAAATGTATATGCATAGAAAAACATATATATATATATATATATATATATATATATATATATATTAATATATATATATATATAAATATATATATATTTATATATATATATATATATATATATATATACATATATAAATTAATATATATATATAATTATATATATAATTGTATATATTTTATGTCTGTGAAAACCCTAACAAGAAAATAACATACAAAACATGAATGGACTTTAAAAATATTTAAATAGCAAACATTGATTTGAGCTTCAACAAACCGGAAATAGAAATAATATCATTAAGACCAGGAAAGCAAGAGGCATTACATTTCAGTTGCCATTTAAGCTCCAAAAATTCAAGAAAAATGTCACGGGGACCACCTCTAGGGTCCACCACAACACTGTCTATGTCAGAAAACGTGAAAGAATGAGTGGGAAAATTCTTCAAGTGTCTAAAAAGTGCATTCCTTCCATCCTTTTTACCAATGTCATAATTATGTTGCTACATCCTGTACCTGAATTGTCTAATGGTCTTGCCAATATAAAAACAAGTACAGGATTGAAACAATGCAACATAAACAATGCCCTTGCTGTCACAATTGAACCTTTTACTGTGCTTAATGTTGCCATAACCATGTACAAAGCATTGCTTGTTCACTGACCAACTGAATTTGGATACCGGACCCATTGTTGACCAAAATACATATAGTTTTCTCTTTTTGGTATCTCATGACATTTGTCCTATTTTGGCTAAGGTGATTCTATACACGATAATTTTGATATTTTTAGTCCTTGGGGAGGTGCATTAATGGCTGTGCTTAGGGTGTGTTGGTTGATAATGCCACATTTTGTACCTTAGAGATTCAGACATAGATCCCGCTACACTTACTTTGTGGGATCTGTCTGAGAGCCAGTTTGCGATCCATCTTGTGATGTAAGGGTTTATGCTCAGGTTGGTGAGTTTATCAATAATACCCGAATGGTGTCAAATGCTTTAGCAAGGTCAAGGTAAGCCGTGTGTACCTCCTTTCCCTTATCTATAGCCTGAGTAACTGTCTCAAGGAAGTCCACCAGGTTCAGGAGGCATGATCTGCCCTTGACGAAGCCGAACTGTGTGGGGTCAAGTGTTTGGAGGTTCACAATCTCTCCATTTATGAGTTTCATAATGATTCGCTCCATTACCTTACAGATCAGACTGGTCATGCTTATTGGTTGATAGTTCCCAGGGTTGGTTGTGGGCCCACCCTTGTGCAGCAGAACCACCGTTGCTGTGCGCCATTCTATGGGCACATATCCTGTTGAGAGGCTGAGACTGAACAGGGTATTCAGATGCGGGGTTTTTTGGAGCTCGCATATGACACAGCCCGGGACACCATCTGGTCCAATGGAGGCAGTGTTTTTAGCTTTAGATAGAGCCTTGTTAACTGACGTATCAGTAATAAGTGGAGTTACACAATCCCCTGGAATAGTAATGGGCCCTGTAGGTGGTGGTGGGGGGGAATTTGCACTGAACCTATCAGCCAAGATGTTGGCAATGTCAGTGGGGTCAGTGTATTTTGCTCCATTTTGTACTAGCTCAGAACAGACCTGAGCATTGCCATTTAGGTTTTTGATGTAACCATAGAAGGCCTTACGGTTATCCTTAGCATCCTTGGAAACTTTCTTTTCAAAATTGGCTTTAGTTGACTTGATGAGGGCCCTCAATTTCTTACTAATGCTGATCAGGGATGATTTTTCTACTTGAGATTTGGCCTTTTTTTGTATAAGTCTCCTCCTTTTATTGTATAGTTTGCTTAAGGCCGGGGTCCACCAGACTGGTTTCTTCTTGCTTGAGGAAGGAGTCTTGGTTTTATTTGGGATAACACGGTCCATGCAATATTGAAGATGTATATACCGTGCCTTGGTGTAGGATTCTGCATCCTGGATATCATTATCCTTCTGCAAGGGAATAGTGAAGCTTTCCACTTCTGATGCAAGTAGTTTGAAGTTTGCTTTGGAAAGTTTTTTACAATGGTTTCTTTGACTGGGGGAGGTGGAAGGGTGAGGACGAGCAGGCTTATCAGTTTGTGATCTGATCTGACCAGAGAGGGAGTGATAACGGGTGTGGTACAATGGGCGCCTATATTTGTGATGACTAAATCCAATATGCTGTCTCCTCTAGTGGAAGAACATACCAGTTGTTTAAGGGCATTTGAATTTATAAATTCTATGAACTGCTGGACATAGGCGTTAGAACTTTGGTAGTTCACCCAGTCTATACCAGGGCAGTTGAAATCACCCAAATTATGGTGTTGGGTAGGACCTTTATATTTTCCAATGCCTCAAGGAATGCTGAGTGAGCATCTTGGGGACATGGTGGGCGATCAATAACAGGCTACGACTTGAAATGTGGTTTTCCCTGCTGATTTATTTCTTAGAAACACTGCATTGTCACCTACTTTTCGGCATTTTCTTGCTTGCAAAAGTTGATATCTGTGTTAGAAACAGTATTTAGAACATACCTAGAGCCTGTTTATTGCATTTTTTGTGTTGCTCTTAATTTAAAATAGTTTTTCCTCAAAGTTGCACTTTACCTGCCTCTGACCTAGCACGCATATGTTGGGGTCATTTATTGCACTGTCCTGACTAGTTTGCTACTTGTGTGTCTCTGCTATCCTTAAACAAAAAAAAAAAAAATCTTGCTATTTTCCCACTTTCTATAATTTAAAAAAAAGTTCAGTTACAGAGTTGCTGTTCTGAACTGTTTGTAAGTTTCTTGGAGGCCAGTGCTTACTTGGGCTAAAGGGAAGTCTCTGTGTTCACCAGTGGCAGTGTTTAACACTGAGCAGCCTGCCTGTCCCTGCAGGAGTGGTTACTGCCTAGAAACTGTAGTTTTATTGGACATTTTGGGTCAATTCTAAACTCCTCGATCTCTTTCTCTTAAAACCCTGCAACCGCGTGGTTTTGGCATCTTTCCAGGCTTGATAGTTGTTGCTGAAGCACCTACCAAGAGGAGAAAATGCTGAGAGAAGAAAGGAGCCACTTTTGAGATTTTAAGTATTTTCTTCTGATTTATTTCTTAGAAAAACTGCATTGCTGCCTACTTTTCAGCGTTGCCTTGCTTGCAAAAGTTGATATCAGTGTTAGAAACAGTATTTAGAACATACCTAGAGCCTGTTTATTGCATTTTTTGTGTTGCACTTAATTTAAAATTGTTTTTTCTTAAAATTGCATGTTACCTGCCTCTGACCTAGCACACATGTGTTGGGGTCATTTATTGCACTGTTCTGACTAGTTTGCTACTTGTGTGCCTCTGCTATCCTTAAACAAAAACAAAAACAAACAAAAAAATCTTGCTATTTTCCCACTTTCTATAATTTAAAAAGTTCAGTTACAGAGTTGTTGTTCTTAATTGTTTGTAAGTTTCTTGGAGGCCAGTGCTTACTTGGGCTAAAGGGAAGTCTCTGTGTTCACCAGTGGCAGTGGTTAACACTGAGCAGCCTGCCTTTCCTTGTAGGAGTGGTTACTGTCTAGAAACTGTAGTTTTATTGGCCATTTTGGGTCAATTCCAAACTCCTTGATCTCTCTCTCTTAAAACCCTGCAACTCTCTTTTTGTGCGGTCTTGCGCATAGAGCAGCGTCGGGCAGCGCCGGTTAGCTGGGGTATACTATTCCTGGCTCCACAAAGTCTGCACTGCAAATTTTCCCTTAGAATTAGGCAAGCCTCAACTCAAGTGCCTCAGATCAACTGCTCTTATTGCAGCACTTGCATAACCCAAATCAACACTTGTCCAAATCTCCTAGAGAGCACTATTATTTTCCAAATCTCCTAGACAGCACTATTATTTTCCAAATCTCCTAGACAGCACTATTACAGTGCAGCATAAGACCCTCGACTGTCCGCAAGACAAGTGAAATTTACTTTTCCAAGCATGTCCAGAGATCAGCTTCAGGTGTACTCTCCAATTCATCTGGTGGAATTGGGCATCCTGAGGCAATGTCACAACTGCCTCATGTATACAGACAACCCTCTCCTCTTACCTCTAGACACAAACACTTGTTGAAAAACATCAAATCAAAACAAAAAATAATTCACAATTTTGTCTGCTGTATTAAATAACTTCTGCTTTCATCATTTGTTAACTATAAAGCAGCACACAATACTGACAACGAGTAGGTAATGAATTGCAAATGCATATAATGCTTTCATTCATATATCCCATTTCTTCTTACTTTATTCTGTTATATTGCACATCAGATTACTTTTAGTTTCATAAAAAATAAATTCTGACATCAGAAGCTATCAATATTTGTGCAGGGAGGAGGGTGTAGTGGCAGCAGTTAAGTTTACATGGCAGAATGCTTATTTTAATGTCTTATTTCCTTATGATTTATTGGGTCTGAAAAATGTTTGCTCAATGCTATTTTGATGTTTTTGGTGACTGCCACCTGAAGGAATGTTAATCCATGTAGCATTGCTTTTGTCAAATGTTCATTTATATTGTACCTAATTGTTGTACAGGGATGTCATGATTGTATCTATATATATATATATATATATATATATATATCTATATACTAATGAAAAAAGGCAACTGCAAGTTGAATCAACACAGTTTAATATATTTAGCGCTTTCATCCGCCAAATAGCTGGACTTCATCAGAATGTTACAAAAATCACAACTGTCAGCTTAAATACCCAGAAACCCCAACCTAATGAGTTAATTAACACATATTAAAACAATTAATAAAATACTGCTTAATATCAATGTAAAAAAGTGTATATGCATAGAAAAACATATATATATATATATATATATATATATATATAAATTAATATATATATATATATATATATATATATATATATATATATATATATATATATATATATATATATATATATATACATATATATATATATATATATGTATGTATAATTATATATATAATTGTATATATTTTATGTCTGTGAAAACCCTAACAAGAAAATAACATACAAAACATGAATGGACTTTAAAAATATTTAAATAGCAAACACTGATTTGAGCTTCAACAAACCGGAAATAGAAATAATATCATTAAGACCAGGAAAGCAAGAGGCATTACATTTCAGTTGCCATTTAAGCTCCAAAAATTCAAGAAAAATGTCACGGGGACCACCTCTAGGGTCCACCACAACACTGTCTATGTCAGAAAACTTGAAAGAATGTGTGGGAAAATTCTTCAAGTGTCTAAAAAGTGCATTCCTTTCATCCTTTTTACCAATGTCATAATTATGTTGCTACATCCTGTACCTGAATTGTCTAATGGTCTTGCCAATATAAAAACAAGTACAGGATTGAAACAATGCAACATAAACAATGCCCTTGCTGTCACAATTGAACCTTTTACTGTGCTTAATGTTGCCATAACCATGTACAAAGCATTGCTTGTTCACTGACCAACTGAATTTGGATACCGGACCCATTGTTGACCAAAATACATATAGTTTTCTCTTTTTGGTATCTCATAACATTTGTCCTATTTTGGCTAAGGTGATTCTATACACGATAATTTTGATATTTTTAGTCCTTGGGGAGGTGCATTAATGGCTGTGCTTAGGGTGTGTTGGTTGATAATGCCACATTTTGTACCTTAGGGACACATAGCATATTACTCACCGTTTAGTGTTTTCACAGGTGGGTTTGGCTGTTTATTGCATCCCTCTGGTAATTGTGGATTGGGGTGAATACCCATTTTTGCAACCTATGCCATCTACCTTTTATTGGGATGAAAACCCGGTTTGTTAAATTTGTGATGACAAGGAGAAATCAGGTGCTATAAAAATGTTCTACCACATCTTATATAAAATATTTTCTCCTCACACCTTATACAAGTGCAGCATTTTGTGCCTGGACAATTTGAACATTATATAATTTACTTATTATTAATTGGATTATACATTGTGTAGTCTCTCCTCGGATTCTGAGGCTCTCGGAGTTTTTGGGTTGGGATCAGCTGATGGCAACAATGGTTCTGCAATCCAGGATCCTGGTCAGGAGTACAAATCAGCTTTTGTCAAGCTTACTAGAGAAATGAAATAATTGAGAAGTAATGTATAGCATCTCAGATTATTTAGGGCTTATCAACAGATGAACATTGTACCTAGAGGGCTTAGGATCAGGTTACGACCTATGGTATCACAACCGGATCACCCATTGTTAGATCAATGGCTAGAAGTGCAGCAACAAGACTCTATGGGCTTTGTGAATGTATTGGCAGCCCATTATGAAAGAATGGTAGTACTCACCATAAGTGAGGGGTTTCAGAAGTACATGACTTTGTCATGTTATAATTCTTGCATTAACAAACTTAATTAGGACCTTTCAGAATTTAAAAAAATTCTGAAAGACAAAAAAATCAAAAAGTTCAGTAGAGATGTGGATGACTACAATAGAAGGAAACCCTTTGAAATTCACCAGAAGGTTAAATTTCTGACCTCCAGTCAGACTCTTAAAGGGCCTAGGCCAGTCAGAACCAAATCTCTACTGAAAAAGCGGAATAGAGAATCAGTTACCTCTGAGGAGGATTCATCTTCCAAGACAGGTTGGGAAGATAGCCACACGAGTACGTCTCCAGTCCCCAAGAAGAACAATATTGGGAATGATTTGGAAGTGGGGTGCCCCTTAGGCCCAAATCAAAAAAAAAAAGGGGGAGGAAACACAAAAACAAAGGCACCACCAGATCTTAGGGGAATTTTGGATATCATGACCAAGATGTAGACACGTTTCATGACAATGTACATAACATTTCTTCTTTGACATTTACAGAATTTGATATTAAAGTTCTTAATAAAGGTCTCAGTTTTGTACTGGGTTTCTGTGTACCAGAACAGTTCCTTGTAAAGGATCTGACTAACTTTTGCTGTATTTTCATTCTAAAATGATATTTTCAGGATTCGGAGGAGACCGGTGATGACAACATGGACTTTAGACCTTTTAAATTTAGACCATCAACTTTCAAACCACCTATGTCACCCACTGTTTTAGCCTTCCAAAATAATGTACTCAAAAATTTACATTTAAACTTTCACAAATATAACATTATGAAAGATAACATCAGCAGGGAGGAATGGGGGTGCATTCATAAACTTAGATTGAATAAAAACATAGTGATTTTGCCAGCGGATAAGGGAGGGGTGGTTGTCATTCAAAATTGGGAGCAATACCATGCTGAAGCACAGAGGCAGATATCTGACGTTAGACACTACATGATTATGCCACTTGATCCAACATCAAAATTTAAACATGATATTGATCAGTTTCTGGATTCGGCAGTTGAGGAAGATATCATATCTGTGGACATTAGTTACCAGCTGAAAGTAGATTATCCTAAACAACAATATTTATATTTATTACCTAAGCTCCATAAAGATCCAGATAAACCACCTAGCCAACCTATTGTTTCTAGCAGAGGCTCATTAACAGAGCTGCTTTCAGAGTATCTTACTACATATCTTACACCTTTGCTTGGATTGGTTCGTGCCAGGATTCAGGACACTACTCAGTTTCTAGCCATCATTTCTGAGATGCAATTGGAAGCCAACTAGCTTCTGTGTACTTTGGATCTCACCTCTCTATATACTAGCATTCCCCACTGGACAGGTCTTACTGCCCTACAATATTGGCTAGATAGAGTCAATCTTTACCAACCAGGTTTTAACACTCTTCTTGTGTGCATGGCAGAGATGGTACTTACACATAATATGTTCTATTATCAACAGCAATGTGTCTGGCAGGTTCAAGTGACTACAATAGGGGCATCGTTTGCCCCCATCTATGCAGATCTATTCATGGCTTGCATGGAGGAGCATTTAATTTATGACAATAGTCAAAATTTTTTAAATGAAATTGATGTCTGGCACAGATATCTTGATGACTGTTGGCTGGTGTGGAAGGACGATGTGGCATTCTTATTAGAATTTGTGGAATACCTCAATGAAAACAAGTGGGGCATTGAGTTCAAGATAACTTTTCACAAACAGGAAATCACTTTCCTGGATGTATTGATAAGAAGAACTAGCACAGACACATTGTAAAGTGAGGTTTTCAGAAAATTTCCACAATTTAATACACTTTTACATGCCACTAGTTTCCACCCACAACATGTCATCAGGAATATTCCTAAGTCACAATTTCTTAGGATCAAAAGAATGTGTTCCAGCTCCTCCATGTATAGCCAGTATAGACAGGACCTGGTTACCAGATTCAAAAACGGGATATAGAGCAGGTGATATTTGCAGAGCCAGTCATTTTGCCAATCAACAGGATAGGAACCAATTGGCAGAAACATCAGGATCTTTATGGATATTGTGGGTAAACATTGGAATGTTTTACAGTCAGATATCAAACTTAGGGAACATCTGAATGAGAATTGCTCTTTCTCTTTCCATAAGGGCCGTTCTTTGGACTCATTGTTTATTCATTATAAGAAATGGAATGAGGTTGAACAGTCTTTAACTCAAAGAACAATCACAGGACACAAACTGGTGGGATGCACCCCATGTGGACACCACATATTGTCCTAGAATATTAAAGACAGATAGCTTTAGTAGCCACAATTCGCTCATTGTTTATAACATTTCATTTTTTGCCAACTGTAATACCAGTTGGGTCATCTATTTAGCTAAATGTACGTGTATGGCATTTTATGTGGGTCAGACCTCACGGCCTTTAAAGTTTAGAATAGGGGAACATCAGAGCGATATTCGAAATAAAAAGCAATCTAGTGCTTCATACAAACATATTTTGAAACATGCTACTGGGATCTTTGGATTTACTGTTATTGGCTGTATCAGGTATAGAAGGAATGATAAAGCCACTTTACATGAAATACTGAATAATAAAGAAAAAAAGTGGATAGTCAAATTGGGGGGGGGGGGGTTGATCCCACCAGGACTAAATGAACATTTTTGAATTAATTTCCATCCAATTATATAGTCACACAAAAGATGGCACTGTATATAAACCTTCATGTTCTTTAGCAACTGTATACTTTTGTTTATATCACTGAAGAAGGCATTAGCCGAAACCGGTTTGATTCATGTGAATGGATTTTTCTATTTTTACATTAAAAAGATTGTGACCCACTGTACATGTGCTGGCTAAATTTTGGTTTGGACTATTGCTATATTAAATCACACATTTCAACTGAAGAGGAAGTGCACACTTCCATGAACTGACACATTTCAGCATCTGTACTTTTAGTTATACCAGAACACAGTGTTACATGCATTTTGATGACACCGTTCAAGATTCATTTAATATTTAACATTATCCTCTTGAATGAAAGAGAACATCAGTACAGTATTGTACTAATTCATACAGGTATGCATATGCTTGTGAAAAGAAAAAAAACAAAGAAAAAAAATGAGTTAATGTTTGCAAAGGAATACAGACATATTTCTATTTGCATGTAGATGAAATTTAAATACAGGTAAACAAGACTGGCCCTCTCTCTTTTAATCTTAACTGAGGAAGAAATTATATATAACAGCCAGCAGAAAAAGAGTAGATTAGAGCAACTGATGGAATCTTCTAGTACAACATGTCCAAGACAATATTTTTGTCTTACTTCTTTGTAGTATGTGTAACAAATCATTAATAAAATTGAAAAAATATTTTTAGAACTGATTTCTGTATTACTCCCAAGGAAAATATTATAACATTGCACATGAAAAGAAAAATGCAACTAAAAATGTAATAGATCAAGAAACGTTTTCTAGCCCTATTTTTTAACCTGGCTAATTGTGATAAGTTTTTTGGTACTGTATTTTATCCGTGGTGGTGGTGCTGTGGTAGCGTTGTCGCCTCAAAGTAAGACACTGTCCGGTTCAATTCTCAGATAGAGCGTCATCTGCATGGAGACATGTGTGAATGGGCATACCTTCGTTGAAGGTTGTGCGTCAGGGCTGGTAACTCGGCACGTAAAAATCAACTACCAATCATTAGCAGACCGGATTTCTGCTGTGGCGACCCCTAACTGGGAAAAGCCGAAAGACACAAACATTGTAAGTATTGCAAGCACATAAAAAAGTGCAAGCACAGTTATAAAGACATACTTCTGGAGTGTTTCTCCCTGGGCCTCGGCTGAAAATTGGCTTCATTCCAAATCAGACATTCCAGTAAACAAATGTTAAATAAAATAAAATAAATAATTTAAAAGAAAGATACACCCCTTCAAAAAGTCAAAAGCCCCTGCCATTTCAGTTCAACATGAGTGTGCATAAGCACTAATCTTACCAGTATTGTAAAGCACAAAATCACATCCCAAATCCCAACCCCCACTGTATGTAGAAGCATTTCTATTATACACATTTTACCTCAATAAAGATTTTACTGCAGTATTTCAGTATTGTTTTAAATTGCATATAAACAGTGTTGTGTGGATTTTTTGTGCTTTTTCTGTTTTGTCTCTCCCCATCCTTTTCTCTCTGTTCTTTTAATTTTGCTTATGCATTCCTTTCTTGTTTCTCCTTTTTCATTTTGTTTCTCTGCCATTTATTTTCTTTTTTGTTTTACAAGTTTAAATCTCTCACGAGCAAACCAGAATTGTACCTCCCAGGCTAGGGAATGCTCATCCTCTGCCTGCCCGGGGAAGTCCTTGCATGGTTGGAGTGGAGGCACCAGTTCTATAGTCACACCGGAACATGGCAGCCTGGCAAGCCTCACAGAAAGGGGGCTTTTGAATTTCATTGAGGATGTACTGATAGAGGTAGTGGACAGGAGTTTTCAGACAGTTGAAGCCTGCCTTCAGCATGCAGAAGACATGATCTCCCATCTGGTGCCAACCACCAAGCCAACAAGGGCCCCTGCCTCCTCAACATCGGGTCTACCACTGCAACACCATTTGGCAGTGGATATGTTTGAGGCCTTGTGGACTGGGATACCAGCAAGCAAACCTTAAACCCTTGTTCCATTACACTTTCTCCTTTATCCTCTTCCCCATTTCCCACCCATATTACCCTCTCATAAAATAATTGAAAAAATAGGGGAGGTGTATCCCCAGACAAAAATATAGTGCCCATCCTCTCCCATCTCCTGCAGCATAAACCCTCTTGATATTTCCCCTTTTGTGTTCCCCACTATGTTTTACTTCCCCTTTTTCATTCTTTCCTATCACCCCTTTTCTATTCTTTAATGTAACCTTCAAGGTGTCCATAAAAGCATACTCCTATATAAAAAAGTATAAACTCCTTTTTAAAAAAATCATTTTAGCTGCTGCTGCATAGTCTACAGCTTTCCTAAAACACTTTGAGAGTGACTGTACTTGCCCTGCAATAAGCAAAAAAAAAGTAACACCCACTTATGATTTTGCAAAATAATTCACAAGTTCTTAATGCCAATATTTATACAACTTACTCTTTTGGGAAAAGTGGGTGTGTTTTAAAAAAAAATGTTTCCTTTTCCATTTTCATCACAAATACCTTTTGCTGACCTTATTTTCATATATATGTAGTGCCATAATTCACAGATAACCATAACTCATTTGCTAAGCCCTGGAGTACGAATACCAGCCTATTTTCCTGTGCACATTTTGTTTTTGGTTTCAGTAGTTATCAAATCTGGAAAGCCTGTCAGCTTTTCCACTTATGCACGTAACAAATAAGCAACCAAACAAACAAAGAAATAAATAATGTCTGGTTATTTAGTCAGTAGGTTAGTGAGTTGCTTATTTATTAACTTATTTATTTCCTTGTATTATATTTACATCTCCTTTGTGTACTTAGTAACAGCAGAAAAGGCCTACAATGTTCTAGTGATGGACCCTTTATTTTTTATTCATTTGGTAAGTGGGTGAGTGGAACTGGTTCACATCGCCCTTTCCCATCATGGCCGAATACAAGGTGTACATATATAATAAAAGGGGTCTACTTCTAAATTTCAGACTTTCGCAAGTTCAAATTTCTTATGGTCGAGACCATATGATTGAACTTGTGAAAGTTTGAACAGTTTAAATGGAGATCACTGTACAGAGCAGAAAGGTGTGTTTACTGTTTTCCTTGCGGTAGTGTGATTTTGGTGTTGGCATATTTAATTAGCAGGGAGTATGGGGGGTGCAGGGGGGCTTGCCCCCCAGCAAAAACATAAAAAAATTATTTTTATTTATTTTTTTTATTTAAATTTCGAACTTTCACAAGTTTGATCTTATGGTCTCGACCATAAGAAATTCGAACTTTATAGTCCGAAATTTACTAGTAGCCCCAATAAAAGACAAAGTAATTTATTTTTCACATTCAGAAATGGTACCAATATTCACAATCAGAAACAATATACAATGTGCATGCATCTTTTTAGACAGAAATTATGTACACAGCACTCACATTTATGTTCATATTCAGAAAATTACAGAATTTCTATCCAAATACATGGTGATTATCAACTAGGCAATAAGTGTGAAGCTTTGAATAGTTAAACAGAATTTACTGCTTATATACTGTTAAGCTATGATCCATAGGTTCATAGGTGTATACTAGGCTAATGACCACTAGGCCCCTTATAAACCTAGTTGTGCAATCCAAATGTGACCCACAAATTTAATTTATATAGGTGATGATTTACTGACATCCATCAGAGACATAGGATCCAGACTGGGTGAATTTCTGATTATCCTTTCATTGGTTCAAGGTACACTTAAATGGCAATAAGGAGGAACTCTGCTTCACATGGATGTTCCAGAGAATTGGAATTCTGTGAGAAACATATCTGTCTCTCCATTGTGTCCTATTTATATCGGAAAGAAAATGTAGCTCTTTTAATCTAATAATTCTCATGCTGTTTGCTTTGCAAATGTGCAAAAGGCATATGAAAAGAGGTTACAGGGATGTTTTGCATGCCAGCCAAAGATTATGTCTCAGAAGTCTGTATGATACTGAGTAAAGATATAGTGTTTGAGGTGATCAGAGCAGGACATTTTGTTTATTCAATGTATTCTTTTTGTAAGGAACCTTTGTGGACATTCATGTTGCTGCATGTGTCTGGTCGGGTATCTACCAAAGGGGGCATTATACTCTATGATGGGTCTGATGAACACCAAGTACAGTGGTATGATGACTTCTCTGGACCTAGATGCCATGCCTTTGCTTGTAAGTTGAGCAACATAGATGGATTTTCTTACTACCTTGGACACATGTTGGTGGAAGGCTAGGTTACATGAGTTCCCAGATTCATGACTAGTGAAGCAACTTTTAAGGGTGTTTTATCAATGACATAGTTACTGGGGCAATATACTTCCCAAAAGGTGGTATAACACATTTCCTGGCATTGAGATTTAAGCCATGGCTTTGACCAAGCATTTGTCTGTATTAAACTTTCATGAAGAGTGTTCTCATCCTGGGGTATTCAATGACTGCTCCCAGTTTGCATTCATCTGTGAACTTGGTAAGCCAGAGGCCTTTGACATTAGCTTTGGCATCTGAGAAGTAGACGCCAATGAGGAGTGGGCCCAGCAGAGAGCCTGGGGGACACCATTGGTGACTGGCCTCGTGGTGGAGGTGGCCTCACTGATTCTAACTTTCTGGGTCCTATCAGTGAGCCAGCTAGCAATCCAGCATGTTATGAAGTGATTTATACTTAGTTTCATAAATTTGTTAGCAAAGCCTGAGTGGGGTATTGAATGAAATGCTTTAGTGAGATCTAGGTAGCCAGTATGCATGTTTTCCCCTCATCCATTGCCTAGGTGACCTTTTCAAAGACATTCCCCAGATTCAATAAGCATGAACTTCCTTTGCCAAAGTACAGCTACTGGTCTAAAAGTTTGGAAGGCACTGAAACCTTACAATGCCGGGGTACTCTCAGTAACTGCACAGATGTCTAAATTCTCGAGTGTGAGGAGGGCTTGGAGGGAGTGCAGTTTTTTTTTTTTGTTTAGGTTCCTGGCATTAAGTAGTAACACCTTGAGGTTCAGGTGAGTTGAGATTTTGCTATGTCAATATTTTGTCAATCTGACATTGCCTAAAAAGAGACACTATGGGGTGGATTACATTTTGGCTAATATTCAAAAGACTAGAGGGGAGAGCTGCAGACCATCTTCAGCAAACCAACATGATCTATTAACCATGTCCTCCAGAGCTAACAAAGGCTGCATCCCCTTAAAATGAAGCCATAAATACAGTTGTTGAACTCAATCATTTTTTGCTTATACTGGGGAATCATCCTTGGTGACGGTAATATGCTTCTCAATGATAGGCTCATATCAGCCTGACATGTGTACAGTCTGAAAGCTTCATAATGTCTTTCTTCATATAGTCCAGGAAGGTACATCTCATGTCATTTACACCTACATGGACTATGATGGAATCCTACTGGTATCCGTGGTGTAATGACATGAGTGCATGCATAATTTGGTGGATCCTGGCTCCAGATAAGCAACTAACAATTATCTTCTCCTTGCTCAGCCTGATAAGAGGGGGCATTAGTATATCTTACAATGGAGTTGCCTGTAACAACAGTCCTAAGTGTTTGCTTGCCTTAGGGGCTTAGTGTCTAAGGCTCCAGTGAGAGTGACAGTATGTGAAGTGTTAGGTGTTGTTTCTTCTGAGGGTGTTTGGGCTTGCTGAGGCATAGCTTTGACAATGGGATCTTTGTTATTTGGGAAGATTGCTTTTAAGTGCCTTAGAATACATTAGTCTATAAGTATGTTGTGAATTATGTGAGGTGTGTGTTTTGTGTATGTTGTGAATTATGTGAGGTGTGTGTTTTGTGTATGTTGTGAATTATGTGAGGTGTGTGTTTTGTGTATGTTGTGAATTGTGTGAGGTGTGTGTTTTGTGTATGTTGTGAATTATGTGAGGTGTGTGTTTTGTGTGTGTTGTGAATTATGTGAGGTGTGTGTGTTTTGTGTATGTTGTGAATTATGTGAGGTGTGTGTTTTGTGTATGTTGTGAATTATGTGAGTTGTGTGTTTTGTGTATGTTGTGAATTATGTGAGGTGTGTGTTTTGTGTATGTTGTGAATTATGTGAGGTGTGTGTTTTGTGCATGTTGTGAATTATGTGAGGTGTGTGTTTTGTGTATGTTGTGAATTATGTGAGGTGCGTGTTTTGAGTATGTTGTGAATTATGTGAGGTGTGTGTTTTGTGTGTGGTTTTCACAATCTGATGTGCATCAAGATGCCCATCTCCACCAAGCTGGTTACACATGGCTGCACTCATAAGCAGACTTTACACAATCAACAACATTCTTCATATACAACTATGGCTATTTTGGGGGATTGTTTGCCACCTATAGCATGCTTTTGGGATGTTAGAGGAAAATGGAGCAGATTCCAAAATCATACATAGTGACGCAGAAGACATACAGATGCCTAACAGAAAATACCTTCAATGAGAAGCAAAAACTGGAGAACTAAATGGTGAGGTAGCATTGGTAACCACTTCAAAATACAAAATACATATTTGCAACACACAAATCATGCAGTTTACATGTAATACCTAAAATAAGAAGCTAAAATGACAGATTGCCAATCATATTTTATATACTGACATCTTGGGCACAAACAAACAGCAGTAAAATACTTTCAACGGTACACTGCATTGATCATTGATATTATATATATATATGGTTTCCTATGAAACTGTTGAAGATACAATCTGAGCACGCAAATGCTAACATGTAAGATGCTGTACAACAGCCATAACCCAAGGGACAGTAACAGGCAATATAAATACATAATACATATAATAAAAACAAATAAGCATTATAGATCCATAGATATTCCAAAGCCAACTAAGGCTTAAGACCATCACACCTTGCCAGTATCCATCTCCAGTCTCCAGTAGACCCATACCAGTTAGTCCTAGAGTGATTTTGTGGATACACTTCTAATCCATCTAACTTTTATTTAAAAGAAGATAGTGAGTTGCACTGCTTAGCATGCAGGCGAAATTTGTTCTTAAGGCTTAGGTTGCTGGGTTATAAACATGACCCTGCAACATGCTGGTGAAGATTTATGACTCTGCTTCTAGTATTAGTGGAGATATTGGACTAATGCAATATTCAGAATGTTAATATGAATTGTGTAATTTTTCTCTTTTGCATATTCGGTGTTTTAACTAAAAGTCAACTGTTTGCATTTTTAACTTAGTCTGTGACCTTAGTCTTGTAGTAGCCCTCACAGGAGTGGGAGAACTGTGAGTTGCTGCAAGATCTGAGCATAGTTTTTTCTTTCTAGTGCTTTTTACTCTTTGTGTTTTATTTGGTCTGGGAGCCTTAGTTTTGTAGTATAATATACAGTAGTGAAATAATTGTGAATTTTGCTACAGGATCTGAGCTGCATTTACTACATGTTTACTGCATTTTTCTGCTTGCATTTTATTTGGTTTGGGATGATAGTCTTGTAGTATAACTCACCATAGTGAGAGAACTGTGAATTTTGAACTTCACTTATTACATTTTTTCTACTTGCATTTTACTTAGTATGGGAACCTTCGTCTTGTAGTATAACTGAGAAAATTATGAATATTTGCAGTATCTGAGCCTCATTTATTACATTTCTACTGCATTGGTCTGACTTGTATTTTAGTTGGTCTAGAGACCTTAGTCTTGTCTTGTAGTATCACTCATAGTAGTGAGAGTATTGCAAATTGTTGCAGGATCTGAACCTCATTTTATTGCAGTTCTACTGCATTTTTTTTCTGTTTGCATTTTACTTATCCTGGGAATCTTAATCTTGTACTATCACTCACATTAATGGGATAATTGTGAATTGCTGCAGGATATGAACCTTATATACATATATATATAGATATATATATATATATATATATATATATATATAATATGTATATAAATATATATATATATATATATATATATATATATATATATATATATATATATATATATATATATATGGTTTTTTCAAAAAAACAATTAACATTACATGCGACTCGAGGAACATCGAGACTACTACATCGAAAGCTGGAATCAGCGAAAACGAAAACCGTCGAGTTCCAACATATCGAAACTGAAAAGGAAACATGCCTATTTATGTGTCATGGTAATACATGTTCCGTAAACTCGATGTTCTCTAACTCGACGGTTTTTGTTTTCACTGATTTCAGCTTTCGATGTAGTAGTCTCGATGTTCCGAGAGTCGATGTAATGTTACTTCGACGGTTTCATAGGAAACTATATATATATATATATATATATATATATATATACACTGCATTTTTACTGTTTACTGATTGGATTCCTCTCTAACTCATCTCTAATAATCCCTATGGATCTGTGCAGCAGTGGATTGCAGTGCCCTGTATAAAACCAGGCACCTAGATTTGTAACTGTCAATATAAACCTTCCTCTGCTATGTTCTCGAGTATCTAGCTGAGTGTAGAGCATCTAGTTTGCTTTCTGAGAAGCATTACCTCAAGGATGTTGTTCTTGATCAATCCTAGACCTGCCTAACTCTCTTAAGATCACAAAAAAGAGGATTCACAGCTATGAATGTACACTTTCCTACTATCTCTGTAACCAGACTGGTGAAAATGGGCATCCTGAGACAATGTAATAATTGTCTCATGTTTACTAACAACTATCTTATTCTTAAACAGACTTTCACAGTATGTGAGAGATATACTTATACTATACCTTTGGAGGAAAAGCTTCATATACAGACACTGGTGTCTCCAAACAGGTTGCCAGTAAATTATATAATTATTCAAGTCTGGACATAGATTCCTGCTTTGTAGAGCTGCTGGCTAAGGGCTATACATTTATCCCTAACCAGCATATGGATTTAGTGGAGAGTATTAAGGACTTGAAATTGTTTGTCAGAAAACTCAATTTACACTTACTTTTGGGTAAATCAGATCATACTAGTTCTATTTATCATATCCCGAGTGACTATAACCCCCCCTGGACCCAACCCTCCAGTTATTTGAGGACATTATGGAACTAGATTTGAGGTGTTTGGCGAATAAAAAGGAGAAAATTTTCATGAATAATAATAAGAACAATAATCAACCTAACACCACAGTCGAAGAAAAGGATTTTCTCAAATTATTTAAAACGTTAAATGTGAGGGCAATAAAACAAGACAAGGGAGGGGGGCTCACTCTGTTTGATCATTATGATTATATCCGAAGAGTTTCCACCTTGTTCGATAATGACACTTACCAAAAGGTTAGTGTGAATGAGATCAATCGTGCTTATAGATTGATGAAAAGCTATTTTAGTGACTTGTTTATCAAAGGCTATATAGACATAGACATGTATAACTACATTAAAACTGAATGGCCTAGAATACTTGTCTTCTTTGCAACACCGAAAATACACAAAAACCTACAAAATCCCCCCTTTAGGCCACTTATAGATGGGAGAAATTCTATAACTTATGCAAGTGCAAAATTGGTAGACAATATCTTGAAAAAATATTTAATTAATGAAATGCAGATCAGTAAGGATTCATGGGCTTTTCTGGATAAAATCAACAGAATAGAATTTAATGAGGAATTTAATTTCCTCACAGTAGATGTGGTGGACTTATACACTTCAATACCACACGATATAGGACTGGAATGGGTGAACTTATATTTAGTCAATAAAGGAGCCCCGAGTAATGAAATCTACCTGGTTACATTTCTACTTGACATAATCCTTACTAATAACTTTTTCTTATTTGATAATGACTATTACTTGCAGAAATGCGGAATAGCTATGGGGTCACCAGTAGGAGCCAGCTTTGCAAGCACAGTTATGGCCTACTGGGAGACTGAACACATCTTGAATTCGGACTGGTATTCCCATAATATCAAATACTATACCAGGTTCCTGGATGATATTTTCATTTGTCTACATGGCAATGAAAATACAGGAACTGAACTGGTCAACTACATGAACAGTACGACAAGCTTCCTTAAATTTACATCTGACTTCCAGGAGACTGTAATTAGTTATCTTGATATAAACTTGATAAAGGATAGGGAGGATAGACAATTTTATGCTAAGATTTTTAGGAAGGCTACATATAGTAATTCCTTCCTACATTTTACGAGCCTACACCCCTATTGCCAAAAGAAAGCTATCGTCAAGGGGCAAGCCATAAGAGTAGCCCGTATGGTTACACGAGAGGATGACTTTTTTTCTGAATGTAAACTAGTTGAAGACATGTTCTATCATAGGGGGTATCCTAGGCATCTGCTTAAAAATATTTTCGATGAAGTCAAGATGAAGAGAAACAATGGGACCATCATCCCCCTTTTAAGAGTAAAAAATATCCATGGCATACCAGTTGACAGTGATTCAGATTCGAGGGCACTTGTATACTCCGAGAATAATCTTAGTAGGGAGGGGCCCACTGTTAGTACTCAGGGTGAACCATTTAGATTTATCACGACATTTAGCCTTGAAAGTAATACCATCAAAAATATTCTATATAAAAACTGGACTACACTTTTATATGATAAAAAGTGTTATCCAATTTTTAATTCCCCCCTCAAAATAACATATAGGAGGGGTAAAAGCTTAAAAGTACTCTTAGAGAGTCGAGGCTCTAATGTGAAAGGTAAAGGGACTTTTGGTTGCGGTTGTTGCAATTATTGTAAATATATTAAGACAGGTAATAAACAGGTGATCAACAACAAGACTTATACCCTTAATTATAAACTGAACTGTAATTCTAAAATGGTAGTGTACGGAGCATTATGCTCGAACTGTTCATGCTTCTATATAGGAAAGACGGAAAGGAGACTGGGCAAGTAGATAGATATACAGCAGTAAAATACTTTCAATGGTACACTGCATTGATCAGTTGAAAAATGTTAAAAGATTCACCAAATTAATACAATCTGAGCACACAATTGCTAACATGTAAGATGCTGTACAACAGCCATAACCCAAGGGACAGTAACAGGCAATATAAATACATATAATAAAAACAAATAAGCATTATAGATCCATAGATATTCCAAAGCCACTAAGGCTTAAGACCATCACACCTTGCCAGTATCCATCTCCAGTCTACAGTAGACCCATACCAGTTAGTCCTAGAGTGATTTTGTGGATACACTTCTAATCCATATAACTTTTATTTAAAGGAAGATAGTGAGTTGCACTGCTTAGCATGCAGGCGAAATTTGTTCTTGAGGCCTAGGTTGCTGGGTTATAAACATGACCCTGCAACATGCTGGTGAAGATTTATGACTCTGCTTCTAGTATTAGTGGAGATATTGGACTAATGCAATATTCAGAATGTTAATCTGAATTGTGTAATTTTTCTCTTTTGCATATTCGGTGTTTTAACTAAAAGTCAACTGTTTGCATTTTTAACTTGGTCTGTGACCTTAGTCTTGTAGTAGCCCTCACAGGAGTGGGAGAACTGTGAGTTGCTGCAAGATCTGAGCATAGTTTTTTCTTTCTAGTGCTTTTTACTCTTTGTGTTTTATTTGGTCTGGGAGCCTTAGTTTTGTAGTATAATATACAATAGTGAAATAATTGTGAATTTTGCTACAGGATCTGAGCTGCATTTACTACATTTTTACTGCATTTTTCTGCTTGCATTTTATTTGGTTTGGGATGATAGTCTTGTAGTATAACTCACCATAGTGAGAGAACTGTGAATTTTGAACTTCACTTATTACATTTTTTCTACTTGCATTTTACTTAGTATGGGAACCTTCGTCTTGTAGTATAACTGAGAAAATTATGAATATTTGCAGTATCTGAGCCTCATTTATTACATTTCTACTGCATTGGTCTGACTTGTATTTTAGTTAGTCTAGAGACCTTAGTCTTGTCTTGTAGTATCATTCATAGTAGTGAGAGTATTGCAAATTGTTGCAGGATCTGAACCTCATTTTATTGCAGTTCTACTGCATTTTTTTTCTGTTTGCATTTTACTTATCCTGGGAACCTCAATCTTGTATTATCACTCACATTAATGGGATAATTGTGAATTGCTGCAGGATATGAACCTTATATATATATATATATATATATATATATATATATATATATATATATATATATATATATAATATGTATATAAATATATATATATAATATGTATATAAATATATTTATATATATATATATATATATATATATATATATATATATATATATATATATATATATATATATATATACACTGCATTTTTACTGTTTACTGATTGGATTCCTCTCTAACTCATCTCTAATAATCCCTATGGATCTGTGCAGCAGTGGATTGCAGTGCCCTGTATAAAACCAGGCACCTAGATTTGTAACTGTCAATATAAACCTTCCTCTGCTATGTTCTCGAGTATCTAGCTGAGTGTAGCGCATCTAGTTTGCTTTCTGAGAAGCATTACCACAAGGATGTTGTTCTTGATCAATCCTAGACCTGCCTAACTCTCTTAAGATCATAAAAAAGAGGATTCACAGCTATGAATGTACACTTTCCTACTATCTCTGTAACCAGACTGGTGAAAATGGGCAACCTGAGACAATGTAATAATTGTCACATGTTTACTAATAACCATCTTATTCTTAAACAGACTTTCACAGTATTTGAGAGATATACTTATACTATGCCTTTGGAGGAAAAGCTTCATATACAGACACTGGTGTCTCCAAACAGGTTGCCAGTAACAGACATAATACATACACACACACACACACACACACACACACACACACACACACACACACACACACACACACACACACACACACTACACCTACTACGGATCAGACACACAAACTCATATATGCTGAGGCTCTTAAATGCGATCTACTCAAACCTAAAAGGCTGCCTTCAGCAACCTCCCAAACAGTCTACAAAGACAACATCCCCCAGGATGCATACAGGTACATCTTACAATGTCTCAAGTCTCTGAGCACTTAAGACAAACTGCCACACAACCTAATATACTGGCCACTGAGGGATCTAGTGACTGCACTTTTGAGAAACACACTGATGCCCCCTTCACCAGGTTGAGCAAGGCGACAGTCATGGTCAGTTGCACATCAGGAGCTAGGGTCCACCAGATTGCACATGCACTCAGGACATTGAATCACAAGTACCAGTATGACTTTGTCATAGTCCATGTGGGTGTTAATGACCTGAGATGTACTTCCCTGGACTATATGAAGACTGACATGATAGAGTTTTCAGATTGTGTCCCAGACAGATATGAGCCTAGCACTGTGAAGCATTTTGCCTTCTACAAGGATGATACCACAATATAAACAAAAGATGATTGATGTTAATTATTGACTTAGCGGACTGCTCTGATTCTTAGAGGTCTAATATTTGTTAGCTTGGGAGGACATAATCGACAGACCATGCTGCTTGTCTAGGGATGGCCTGCACCTGTCCCCACTAAGATTTCAGATATTGGCCAAAATATTATACCCCCTATAGTGTCTTTTTTAGACATTACCAGTCTGATAAATCTTTCAACATAGTAAATTCTACGCAAGATATACTAAAGGCATTACTCTTAATGCTAGGAGTCTCAGCAAGAAGTTCGACTCCCTAGAAGTGCTCTACACCCTGGAGAGTGTTGATATCTGTGTAACTACTGAGACATGATTTTAAGCTATGGAAGGCACCCTGGTAGTACAAGACCACCCTAATTTCATGTGTCTTATCTGTATGCTATAAGGTTATCCATTGGGTGACACACGAAGTTTGGGTAGGGGAATCCACCTCCACCAAGTGACCTGTCACTAGTGGGTCCAATCGGGTTTACTACTGGGAACTCTCCTGTTTGTAACATAGTTCTCTGAAGTCTAACAAATGTAGAGAGCCTTTGGCTGACCACATTTGCTGACAACTGTAAGCTGGGTGCAATCACTGAATCCCCCAAAGATGTAGCTATCCTCCAGGAAGGTCTGACCCAGACAAATAACTGGCGCCAGAACCAAGGCTTAAAACTCAGTGCAAAAAATGCATAATTGTACTCTTTGGGAAGATGATTACCCCTGCAAATTACACCACCAATAGCATTCCCCTAAGAGTAGACCCAGTGGTGAGGGACTGGGGAACTCAGGTTCACAGTAACCAGACGTTTGATCAGCATGTCTCCATGGTAGTGAGAAAATTTTTCTATGTTGCAAAACTTACAAGTAAGGGCATGGTATCCAGCTCTAAGGAGATCATAGTTCCACTGTACTCAGCCCTTATTAGACCAATAATCTTTTACCATTTGGCATGTACCTGCCAGATAACTGCAACAACTGGTGAGACCACAAAGGTCCTTCACTAAAAGAATACTGGGTGTAAATATTATGTCCTATGCAGACCGCCTCATAGCCCTGTCCCTGTACTCACTCAGTCTCCTACAGACTACTGAGGGGTGATCTATGCCTAACCTACAAGGCATTCTCTGATCTAGCCTTGATGGACCTGCTACACATTCACAAAACAAATCTAAACCTTGTCTGTGACATAAACAAAACATGTTGTAGGGTTAGATATGTGTCTCAGAGATTACCCCTTCTGTGGAATAGACTCCCTGTTCATGTGAAACACATTTCTTCCCTAAGCCTATTGAAACACAATTTGGAGCAATGAGTGGGAAATTATAAATTTACCCCTGGCCTGTCACCTGTGGCTCTTGTGGACAAGAACAATTTGTAGATGCCTAAGTTACAGGCATATACCGAAGCCATTTTAGCCTATGGACATTGCTAATTGGGAAATCTGGGGCATGACTGGCTAGGCTGACAAGGCTCTGGGGTCACTAGCCTAGTTACCACCTATGACCCTGCAATCCTACTAGTGAACAAACAGGAGTTCCAGAATAATTTGGTCTTTAAGGGTGCTGTAAGAGAGACAGTTCTTCCTGCAAAAGTTGACATTAGATAAAGAAATAGAGCTTCTAGCTTCTATTGGTTGCTCAGGGACTTTAGACATGTAATCTTTTTGATTAGGAATCATTGAGATCTTCCTAATTGTTTGGTATGTTTAGTGAGATACATCCAAAAGTGGGCATTGTACTCTATATTCAGCCTGACCAATGCTGAGTATAAGAGGGTGATTACTTCTTCAGACAATGATGATGTTCTCTTGACAGTGGGGTAAATAAAAGATTTCTTGACAGCCACTGTCATGTGATGTTCAAAAAAGAAGTAGCTATTAATTCAAGTACATAGGTCCTTGACTACATTTTTGGTTGTAGTAGTGTGCTCTCTCTATACAGAATGATGAGTGAAGGAGATGTCCAGAAAAAAATGATGATACTACACATTTTGGCATTTGATTTGAGCCCATTTTAATACACCAAGAGTTTACTACTGATAGTTCATTCTGATGAAATCGGGAGTCTTAAAATGAGTTAGCAACAACCCCCAGTTTGCAATCATATGTAAATTTTGTTAGTCAAAGGACTTAACTCTCTAGAGATCTGAGAAGTAAATACCAAAAAAGGAAAGATCCCAGCACCAAGCCTAGAAAGACACCATTGGTCACTTTCATACTTTCTGATGAGGCACTTGCAACTCTCGCCGCATAGGTTCTTGTTTTCCAGACAGTTTACTATCTATCATACCACATATGGTTTGATTTTTTTAAATCATTCAGTTTATGTATGATTCCAGCATGGAGAATGGTGTCAAAGGTCTTGTCCTGGTCAAGATATGGCACAGGCACTGCATGGCCACCATTGACAACCTCTGTAACCCTTTAAAAGAAAAATATCAGTTGAATAGAACAATGTGGATGAGTTACTTAAATTAGAAAAACTTACTTGTTGAAGCAAGTTGTACCTCTAGCAGTCTCTTGATATAGTAAGATACTATTCATATCCAAAGCTAAACTGTTGGAGGTCAATCTATCAAGTTTTTTGGTATCACAGTTTATTACACCAGTTATTTTGTTTTGTTCTGCAGATGAGGCTTGTAAGACTTATACATTTGTCAGTCGTTTTAACAGATTTTATATTTCTTTATTTTTTTTAACAATGACTCAAACATACATATAATTATCTAGTCTTGATAACTCCCCCAATACATCCACACACATACTCAGCTGATAAGCCATGGTTCCAGTTTTTCAGAGTGTTAAGAAAAAAATTCCATTACCATGATGTCAAAGCATGATAACACTTCATTCTTTCTAAGTCGTGACCTGAGTACCAGTAATACTATGACAATAACCAACATTTATCATAAAATAAAACTGCACTGTAAAGTCCACCACATTAGTAAAAACAACTAGTGAAATTTGAACCCCTACCACATTGCGTCTGCATGTGCACAGGTACTCATAGCTGGACACCATGATCACCGTCTCTTAAAAGCTGATCACCATCTAACTGCTGAACAAGCCATTGGATAAACATCCATAAAAAAAACAAGATAATCCTAAGTAAAAAATCAGCAGTCTACATGTGAATGCAAATCTCACATACGCAATTAAAGTTAATGAATTCTGATTATTCAATTAGCACAATGATAAGAACTGACATCATTGCAACTTAATAATGTACACCATTAAGCAGTCAGCCTTACACAGATGCAAAACAATATCTTTCATAAAAATATTATCCAGAAATACCAGTCACACCAAACCATGGTTCACAACAAAGTGCATGGGGCTGGACATCATATATTGTGAACATCAGAGTAGGAAATGGGAAGTGAGTATCAAAAAGCAAACAAGCCTTATACATCAGGTATAGTCATGGGAATGGTTTTGATTACAGGGAAATGTATGAGTGGAAAGTGGGTAGACACAGAATTGACACAGTGATAAGTAGCAGTGTTGCACACCAAAGCACAGAGACAAATCAGATATGATAAACAAGGATGGTATTGAAACAAAAGGGTGGGGTTCACACCAGAGCCCTGGAACCAAATATAAAGACAGAGGTAGGACATATGGCATAGAGCAGGCTATGACAGCAAAGATAGATATGTTATGGAAGATAATTATAAAGGAGGGAATACAGAGGATGTTGGCAATTGCCATCACATGAGGCATTGCATACGGTGTAATGTAGCCCCAAACTAGATACCCACTGCTCCAGTGGAGTTAAGAAGTACTGTCAGCATCTGATAACCCTTATGAGCCATGTAAAGGCACATACAGAAATGTACCACCATACCCTGAAGTAACAAATGCCTATGACACAGGTTCTGTGACAATACACTAACCATAACTGCCCTGACTGTTTTCTCTAGATGCTCTTTCACTAGATACTAAAGTGCCACAGTAGGTCCTTCCAAACAGTAGGCCTCCAGAGCTACACACACATGCTCTTGTTTGTATCCATGGACGTATTTAATGGTGAAGGTGATAGTTTTGTGGCATAAAGCCTAGACTGGCTCCACACTGGCATACTAGGTGATGACTCGGTAATGTACATTTAACATACAGCACACAGTGGGGTAATTTTTGCTGTCACTGGATTTGCCTGTCAGTATTGTACAGGTTAGCATTGTCTTATAGTAGCTTTATAAGATCGTCCAAGCTCGATCCTCGGTGGTTCAGGTAACAGTTACTTATGGTAATGTCATTCATGTCACATGGAACTGAGACTGTAATACTCACAAGATAGTAAGTTGTAGGTGGTTTGTAATCTAGACAGTACAGCAAAATAGCAAGGAAGCTGTTGCATTGCTGTCAGCTATTGAGAATAATAAAGGAGATGTAAGGGAGTACAATTATCACTTGAGTAAAAAAAAAAATGGGGTTTGTTTCCTGAAAAAAGAGGATGTTTTTTCTGTAACAGTTGACCATAAAGTGATGAGCCGAAGAACATAAAATTATGAGAATGTCTTTTCAAAGTATTGTGACTGATCTCATCTGATCTCAGGTCCTGTGAGCTAAACATATGTAGAGGTTCCATTTTGTTTTCACTGTAGTACATATAGACTCAGACATTTTAGAAGCTCAATGTTGTATTCACCTCATTTGGGTCAAGATGACTGTTTAAAAGCTAATCCCATCTAATTATGCAGATACTCAAGTCTGTTTACATTTTTTTCCTCTCCACCTTACATTTATTCCAGATGATGATACAGATGTGCACACTGACCTTACATTATTTTTTTTTTATTATGTTTATATTTCAGCATCAAAGTGTCCTTAGTTTCTTGGTGAAACCATTTTCATAGTTAGGGGGTGACATAGTCCACTTTCATTTGAAGGCATTGTTCAAGTCTGTCTAGTTGCATTGCATACAAGTTACATAGGACTGCTGCAGAGTAAAGACGTAACGGGAGGAGAAGAGTGAAGAATATCTGCTTTCTTGTATTATTGGACAAATATGCTTTGGCTGTGTAGAGAAACACTAGTTGTTGGTGTGTTTTCTTTATTACGTGTTATATATGGTAGTCACATTGCAGGTTTTTGTCAATATAGGTGCCTACAAATTTGCTGCTGGAAGAATCGGTAATAGAGCGGGAGAAGTTGTTTGAAAGATGTTTTGGCATAAACAAGAATTTGTTTAAATTTATTTTGGTTCAGAAATAGCTGGGAATTTGTCAACAGTTTTCTGTTAAAGTGAAAGTTTTGTGAGTTATGTTTTGGAGATTGTCAAGGTTGTTAGCTAAGCAGATTATGGCTGAATTGTCAGTGTCCTTTATTAAGGAGACATTTTTACATGCTTTGTTGAGGTCATTGATAAAGATGATGAATAGAACCCAGGATGGGAGAAAGGAGGAGGTATTGATGAGCTATTTCACAGCTTGGGATCTATCTGGAACCATTATGGAGTTCTTCTATTTAAGCCTAGCGCATAGAGTTTATGTAGCAGGATGGAGTGAGAAATAGTATAAGCTTTAGATTTGTTGAATAAACTGTCTGGTTTTAATTTACCCTCACTTCTTTTTGTTGATAAAACATAGGAGGGTGGGGTGCTGTGATGGGGATGGAAGCCATATTGTGATGGTGAAAGTAATGTGTTTTGTGTGATATAGTATTGGAGTTGTGACTTTATACAATTCATAAGGATTTTGGACAGGTGTAGAATATGGCAATGGGTCTGCAGTTAGTGAGTTCCAGGGGGTGGCCACTTTTGTGTGGTGATGGAATGTAGCATTTCTTCCAGAATAGGGGCATAGGGTTCACTGATGAAACAATTTATGATAAGTGATATTGGGTAGTCTATGGCTTTAGCTGCAATTTAAGCTATTCTCTTAGTAGGAGATCAGGAGCTAGAGGCATAGGCTTTAGTTCTTGCAGTACTTTATGATAGTGTCCATGGGGACTGGTTGCATTATTTGTTGCTCGCCATGTTTGTTAGTGAACAATCCACTTTTGAGTCCCCTGGCCAGTCTGAGCTGATTGCAGATATTAATTAAATAGATTTTGCTTGAAGTCTTATTTTGTACAGAGCTGAAAATATTTGTAATTAAGTTACTCAGGCTATCCCCAACAACAGAGAAAATGTGAGGAAAGAAAAAGAAACCTGCCTCAACAGGTATGACTATATGTATTGAGCACAGTGCTTTTATGACATGCAGGATCTTCATAATTTCTATGAGAAGTTGGTGGAGCACTGCAGAAGTCTGCCCGGATTAAAACTGTACAATATCCATTTAATAAAATAAAGTGTAAGACAGGGTCATATATTTTGACTTGTATACACTAAACTCACATCAATTCAATATTTATTTAGGTAATTGCCATCGGAGAGTAAAACCTACTCTGGTGATACAGCAAGGTATTATAGCTGGGTAGTTAAACTTAAAACTTCACTACTTATACTGCAATGGCCATAAAGTAAGGCAAAGAAGTCTCAGACACTTCCTTCAGTGTTTATAAAGTCAGAAACATACATTAAATTGAAGTAACTACAACAGAGGGGACAGAACTGAAACAGGTCATCAAAGTTTAATCATTGTGTTTCAGCTGCATTATTTTTCATGTAAATATATATACCTAATCTAAAAAAAATAGAACTACAAATGAAAGAACTGAAAAGATTTAAAAAAGCTATGAACTGTTTTTGTACCCTGAACCTCCATGTGTGGGTTGTGTTTCATAATCACTTTAAATTATATGTTCCAACTATGAGATCAGACAACAGCAAGAAAATAGCATATTTCTATTCCTACAAAGGTAATGCTGTCATTTTGTGATCATATAAATATTTATTCACTTCTGCCAGCATTACAGCATTTTAGATCTTCGATATTCCCAATATTCAACCATATTAAGCACCCCGATAGTTTATACATATACATACACACACACACACACACACACACACACACACACACACACACACACACACACATACACAGAAACATCCAAACATGCACACATACCTTGATAAGAGAGTGTGGTTTGAAACAATGAGTGATTAGAGGATGTCTATAATTTGAGTTTATATTCAAGGACCTTTTGTATAACAATGTCCACCAAAATTCAAACCTTCATTTTCTTTGCTGCCTGTTTGCTATTGAATATTCAGTTACCTGTACACTGTTCAATGTTGACATTTTTTATACATTTGAATATTTCCTTGCATTATTGGATTATTCGCAGGCATTGTATTGTCATATTGAGCTGGTTATGTCTAATAAGGTGTAATGGTTATAAATAAATAAATAATGCCAACTAAATAGGTCATAAAAGTTCAGTCTTCATGTTTAGTAGTGTTTAAACATGGGTAACAGTCTCAAAACAAGAAAAAGTGTATTGATGTGAGTTAAACGAATGTCATTTAAGGAAATACAGAGCTGGTAAATTGTATGAGGAGCACATCAATAATTGCTCTGCCAGGCATGCACAGGATAATATTAAAAGAGTATTAACTCTGATAGATTACCTCAATAGAGGAAACCATGAAGCATTGATAATAGGTCTAGATATTCAAAAGGCCTTTGACGCCTTAAATTAGGGTTATTTATTTAAAGTCTTACAGTTATTTGACCCCCCCCCTTTTTATAACAATGATAAAGAAAATCTATGAAAATAATCTAGCAATCAAGCATATGTCAAATTAGGTCCCTTTACTTCCAAAGCCATCCAAATCACTAGAGGTACTAGACAAGGATGCCCCATGTCTGCTATCTTATTTGCTCTGGCCATAGAAATACTTGCCATTTTAATACGTAATAACCCAAAGATAAGAGGTATAAATATATATGACCAACATATTTCTAAAATAATGATGTTTGCTGATGATGTCTTACTTACCTTACGCAACTCTAAGGAAGTGTTAGGTGAAGTGGATATAGTAAGAAATTTCCAAAAAATCTCAGGACTCTCCTTCAACAAATCTGAATCAAAATATTTATTATTAAATAAAAAAAAATAACATACAAGTTCCAGGTAATCATATTATTGGAAACCAAGTTTCAACTCTAGAGTATTTCGGAATAGTCCTAGGCTTGAATATAGAGGAAACCTTATAGCTTAACTATGCTAAAGCCACAGACTTAATCAAGACATTAATAAGCAAATTCAATAATTTGTTTATAACATTTGATGATAGGTTACAAATTATAAAAATGGCTTTGTTACCTAAAATATTATATATAGCACAAGCCCGTATACTTCCACCAGGAAAGAAAATCCTTAAAGAAATCACTTCAACTCTGATGAAATTCCTATGGTACCCCAAAGGAAATACAGTGGCATATTCTCATTGCATCAGAAAATGGGAACAAGGGGGGTTAAAATTCCCAGATATTAAAACTTTTATAAAGGCATCTATAATTAATAGTGATGAATAGGATAAATCCTAGATACTATTCCAATTGGAAACAATTACACTCCATTATACTAATGAATGAAAACTGTTTATCAAAGAATGCTTTGGTAACCGACAAAGATAACAAGACAAGGCAGTATTTAAGTTTAAATTTATAGTATAGTACAACGTTAACTAAACTAACACTACTAAACAATATTTTTGATGTGTTTAGAAAATTCATTAACACAAATTTAAATATAAAACTGTGGCATAGACTTTTAATACCATTTACTATTACAAGGGATTTCCCTGATAAAACACATAGAGAGATTTTTGGTTTATGGGAAAATAATAACCTATTTTGTTGGTTGCAATGTACTGAAAACGAACAAGCTTTGAACACACAAAATATATTGTCAACTTATGGCCTACACCCTAATGACTAGTTGGTTCTTCAGAGTGTCACAGCATACACTAAGGATCTGTGTGGAATAATACATAATTCATCCTTCAGAACTGTACCAACAATTATAAACTGGATTTTTGGAATTCTATATAATTATATCAATGCTAAGAATAAATTATCATATCTATATAACACTTTCATAGTCTATAAGACAGCTCCTAAAGATTCTTACTGTCAATATCTAACTAAAGAGTTTCAAGTATCATCATCAATGGAAGATAAAACAAACATTTTATTTTTAGTTAAACTAACTTCTTACTCACAGTTCTGGAGAATTTTTCATTGGAAATTTCTACACAGATCCTTCTTGACATCTGAGAAACTCTCAGAAATGAACCCTTCAAACAGCAAGTTATGTTGGAGATGTCATTTGTCCACTAATACTGACTGGTCTCATATTTTTTATGACTGTACTAATATTAAACCATATTGGAATGAGATTAACAATTTTTTTCAAGCTATCTATACTGATATATTTGTTTTGACAAAGTCTTTAATTTTATTGAATGTTGTTAATAGTAATAATATGAAGAAAGCTGACCTGTATTTTTTTGTGGACAATGTTAGCAATATCCAGAAAATGCTATAACTAGAAGATGGAACTCTAATGCAGCACCCACAATGGAGGAATTCCTATCATCACTGAAGAAATGTATACTAATGGAGAAAAGAACTAAAGAGTTAAGAACTTTTCCTAAGCCATTGGTTAATAGTCCATGGAGGAAAGTTTTGAATTTGATTGATACCCTACAGATGGAAGCAAATTCTTTCTATCATAATTTATATATTAACTTATTATTTAACTACAAATGTATTTATCTGAATCCTTTTTATCAGGCTGAATGTAAATGCTGTAAATAGTTATTGAAGGTTATGAATGTATTAAATTATTGTGTTATTTCATCAAAATAAAAATCATTTTAGTAAAAAATAAATAAAAAATTGTTCTGCCTTGGGAAAGTCATCATCTTCTTTTAGCTGTTCCCGTTAGGGGTCGCCACAGTGGATCATCTGTTTCCATTTCTTCCTGTCCTCTGCATCATGCTCTTTCACACCAACCACCTGCATGTCCTCTCTCACCACATCCATAAACCTTATCTTAGGCCTTCCTCTTACCTGGCAGCTCCATCCATAGCATCCTTTTCCCAATATACCCAGCATCCCTCAGCACATGTCCAAACCAATGCAATCTTGCCTCTCTTGCTTTGTCTCCAAACTGTCCAACCTGAGCTGACCCTCTAATATACTGATTCCTAATCCTGTCCATCCTAGTCACACCCAGTGCAAGTATTAACATCTTTAACTCTGCCACATCCAGCTCTGACTCCTGTCTTTTCGTCAATGCCGCCGTCTCCAACCCATATAACATAGCTGGTCTCACTACCCTCTTGTAGACCTTCCCTTTCACTCTTACTGGTACTCATCTGTCACAAATCACTCCTGACACTCTTCTCCACCCATTCCACCCTGCCTGTACTCTCTTCTTCACCTATCTTCCACACTCACCATTACTCTGAACTGTTGATCCCAAGTACTTAAACTCATCCACCTTTACCAACTCAACTCCCTGCATCCTCACCATTCCTCTACCCTCCCTCACATTTACACACATATATTCTGTTTTAGCCCTGCTGACCTTCATTCCTCTCCTCTCTAAAGCATATCTCCACCTCTCAAGGGTCTCCTCAACCTGGTCCCTACTCTCACTACATCTCACAATGTCATCTGCAAGCATCATAGTCCACTGGGCCTCCTGTCTGATCTCATATGTCAACCTGTCCATCACCACTGCAAATAAGAAAGGGCTCAGAGCTGATCCTTGATGTAATCCCACCTCCGCCTTAAACATATCTGTCACTCCCACCTCAGTCCTCACCAATGTCACACTACCCTCATACATATCCTGTACCACTCTTACATACTTCTCTGGCACTCCCGACTTCCTCATACAATACAACTCCTCTCTAGGCACCCTGTCATATGCTTTCTTTAAGTCCACAAAGACACAATGCAACTCCTTCTGACCTTCTCTGTATTTCTCCAACAACACTCTCAGAGCAAATATTGCATCTGTAGTGCTCTTTCCTGGCATGAAACCATACTGCTGATCACTAATCATCACCTCCCTTTTTAACCTAGCTTCCACTAGTCTTTTCCATAACTTCAAGCTGTGACTGATCAATTTTATCCCTCCGTAGTTACGGCAGCTCTGCACATCACCCTTATTCTTAAAGATAGGTACCAAAACACTTTTTCTCCACTCGTCAGTTATCCTCTGACTTTCCAAAATTTCATTAAACAATCTGGTTAAAAATTCCACTGCCATTTCACCTAAGCACCACCATGCTTCCACTGGTATGTCATCTGGGCCAACAGCCTTCCCATTCTTAATCCTCTTCATAGCTATCCTTACTTCCTCCTTGCTAATCTGCTTCACTTCCTGATTCACTATCCCCACATCATCCAAACTTCTCTCTCTTTCATTCTCTTCATTCATCAGCCCTTCAAAGTACTCTTTCCATCTCTTCAACACACTCTCCTCACTTGTGGTAGGTATTTAGTTTAATTTCTTTTGGATTTTTATTACCATAACTGGAAGGAACTCTATTTATAAGTCAAAGTTTGATTAAAGAACGCAGTCAATGGCATATACATATTTGGCTAACAGTGATTTTTGATAAATAGCACCACCTTCTTTTGGGTTCCGTATATATGATTGACTTCGTTTTTTTATTTTTTTTTTTACTACTGGCATGAATGTTTGTTCCGCTTGCTGATTTTTTTTTTTTTTCAAAGTTTGATTAAAGATCATGAGATTAGTATTGTTTCAGTCCTTGGTGTTAGCCAAAAGTGCTAAATTATCACTGTAAGAAAGACATCGGTTTACAGCTTGAACATTGTTCGTAGATGTCAGGACTGTTTGCAGTATTAATTTTAGTCTTCTAAAGCATTCTTTACTAAGTTTTATTCACATTTGTTCATGTTTTATTGTCAGTCTTTCATCATATTTATATGATCACTCTTTGCAGCACATGCAATTTGCCCAGAATTGCCTCCTTCTCCAAGTCATATAGAATTACATGTATCAGTAGCATATCTAAATATGACTATAAATTATTTTTTTATGAGACCCATTGTTCCTACTACTATTGGAACTGTCTAGATAACTTCTTCCACATTGCCCTCACGTCTGCTTGCAAATCGTGGTATTTTATGACTTTGTGTCTCTCTATATGTAAGACTCTGTAATCCCTGGATGTAGCATGACCAGTGAGACTGTCTTCTTTTCTTGCACTATTATATCTGTTTTTCTCACATCTGTTTTTAGAACTGTTGATAATAGGTGATACCACGTGATATAGACTTCATCATTCTCTATAATGCTTTCTTTCCTATGCTTCTTATTCACTTCAATAATGTGATGTTTGCGTAATCTCCAATGCAACAGTCCTACCACATTATTGTGCCTTTCAATATACAGGCCCTCTGCCATTAATGTATCACACCCAGCAACAGGACGTGTGACTGTTTCCAGTTCTGTTTTGCAAAACCTACATTTGTCTGTTTCTCCCACATGTTCAATGCACTTTGTAAACCAATGTAGTCCACTATGCTGTTCCACCAATATTAACTTTCATCTTTTGGTTTAAATGCACCTCTCCTTAGCCATTCCTACATCAGATCTTGATTGGCATGAGCTTTTTTTCTTTAGTTTTCTGTACTTGCAACTATATTTATGCATTTTCAACATTTCTTGCCTTTTCATCTGATCCTTCACCTTACATTTTTTCTTTTTTTTTTTTTTTTGGCACATTCAGTTGCTACCTGATTTTAATTCTGGTTTGATTTCCATTCCCACTTGACAGAGATATGCTTCCACTAAACTAAGCAGAGAAGTTTTCTTAGACTTCTTCCCCTCGTGTTTTAAAACTTTCACTATGTTTGGATCTTATGAGGTCAGCAGATATATATATGCAATCCTGCCGTTTCTGATGTATATGTTTAATTAATTTCAAGCAGGCCCATACCTCATTCAGAATGGGGAATAGATAATCTTGGCATACCGTGATTCTTATAAATCATTTGATGGGTGTAAAAACATTTTCTTCTTTCCTGTCCAACTGATCCAATACTTTTTGGGGCCAGTCAGTCACCCCAAAACTGTAAGTTAGAACAGGAAGAGTAAATTGGTTTATAGCTTGGACTTTCTTCCTAGATGTCAGGGCTGTTTTCAGTAATAACTTTAGTCTTCTAACATATTCCTTACTAAGTTTTGTTCACATTTGTTTACGGTTTACTATCGATCCTTCATCATTTCCCAGATATTTAAATACTCCCTCCTGCTCAAGTTATTTTATATTACATTCCTGTCCTAAACTAATATTTTCTAGCTGCTGCACCTTTCCTAATTTAATAGTGTCTTTGGCACATTCATCAAGACCAAATGGCATTCTTATATCATATGAGAAACTTTTGACCACTTGAAGTTGTGCTTTCAGTTCCTCATCTGATGAGCTATACAGTTTTAGATCATCTACAAAGGAAAATGAGAAGTCTTTACACTTTGTCACTTTCTGCAAGCCAAATTATAACCATGACCAAATCTGTTAAGCAGAAAGCTTAATGGGTTAAGAGCAAGACAAAAGAGCAGCAATGACAGAGTAACACTGGGATATACCCCATTTTTATTTTATCCCTGGTATAATAATTTATCTTTTATTATAGCTTAGCTGTAGAGTAGTTTGTCACTGTTTCATGGTCATTGTAATGTAATCAATCAATGTAGGGTGTATCTTGTACATTTGTAAGCACTTCTTTATCCATGAATGTGGGATGCTGTCAAATATTTTTTTGTAGTCTATCCATGCAATACTTAGATTGTTTCCCTTTTCACAATTCTTCGTTATGACTTTAACAACACATGATGCCTTGGGTCTATTTTGGAAGGCTGAAATACCACAACACTGACATTCACAATCCTGAGACGAGAAGGCAGACAACATCAGAAAACCAACATCCCAAAACACTGACTATGAACTCCAGGTAAGTACCACTTGGCCACCATGTTGAACGTTGCTCCTTTCCCCCATGGTAGTGCAGCCTTGGAGTTGGTATATTTAGTTAGGGGGTTGTGGGGGGGGGGGTGAAGCCACCCACATCAATGTGTTTAATTTGCTTCAGGTTTAATTTAATTTTTTTTTTGGACAAGTGGTTACTTACCTGGAGTTCACAGTAGGTAATCCTGGATGTCGATTTTCTGATGTTGTCAGCCTTCTCGTCTCAAGATTGTGAAAGTCAGTGTTGTGGTATTTCGGTCTTCCAAAGTAGACCTGATCCTTCGTTCCATCTGACTTCTTATTACCCTTTTGTTCTTTTGCCATGATTATGTTTTGTTCTAAATGACTATAAACTTGGTCAGCATCAATTCCAGTATATAATTTATACATCATCAGAAGGCAAGTTATTGGTCTAGAGTTTTTAGTATAGCCTGGAAGAAGTATAATTGTTCCATAAATAGTTCTTACTCAGAGCTATCTCTTTAGTAAAGATGTTAATGCTTTTAATCAGAAGTTAGGTAATTGCATCTAGGCCTGGGATATTCCAGTTCAGAGCTTTTCTTAATTTTGTTTAATTTTGTTTAAATTTCTCTGTCCATTACTTCATCCCATTTATATCCTGTACATTTGAACTTCTCACTGTTTATTTTACTTCTGTCCATGCAACATTTTGTTATGTTTCACAGGGTGTTCATAGCTATTCCTTTCAAAATGTGTCAAGTTCTTCTTTTTTAGTAGTATTTCTTTTCTTTTTCTTCTGTTTCCCAATTCTCTATAAACATTTTTTTGTGCCATCAATCTTCTTCTTCTTTCAGCTTTTCCCAGTTAGGGGTTGCCACAGTGGAACTCCGGTCCATTAATGATTGGCAGTAGATTTTTATGGTGCTGAGGTGCCAGCCCGATGCCCAACCTTCAACAAAGGCATACCCATTCACACATGTCATTCGAACACCACTCGACCATGGGGAGGACATGCAGACTCCACACAGAAGGCGCTCCAGCCGAGAATCTAATGGGACAACCTCTTGCTGTGAGTTTACAATGCTACCGCTGCACCACCAAATAAATTCCTTATTTTTCACTTTTCCTTTATATTTATCTACATCTCTTCTAAGTTTTTCTGCCTGTGCTGATATCTTCATTTATAATTTACAGTAGTGTATTTTTATTAATCTATTCCCTATTCTGTATACTTATAACAGTGACAATTCTTGTCTTAATTGCTTTTTAGTTTTTTTTCTACTCAAAACTTAGATTTTTTTCCCCCTCCTTATTGCCCTATGTTTTTGTGGTAAGCCTTTATCTGTTATTAATTTAGCTGCACAGTAGTATATTCTATTTACTTTTGTTATGTCACATGAATTTATGTTAATAGTTTTGGATTATTGTGATCATTTGTTTTATCAAACTTTGAACATTTTGGGTCTTATTGATATACTGTAATCTATTTTTTTCATTGATCTCAATATATCTATCCATCTCTATTAAATGAAGCAACTCTTCCCTTAGATAATTTTCTTCTATACTAAGTGCACATTCTTTGTTGTCCATTTCCTGTGGGCATTCTACAGAAAGTTCCAGAACATCTTCCTGCAACATATTCTCTTCAGCTGCATCCTGCATCATTCTTTGCTCTTACATATGGAAACTCACTGGCCTATAACTCCACACATTGACTGCATCAGAGTTGTCACAGTTTCCTGCCCCTTCCTTTGCTGTGCAACTGCAAATTAATTTTGTAATGGTTTCCTACTAAAAGCTCCAGAGTACCTCCATGTGGAAAGTGATCATATGCTTCCTGTTCTAGTTGTTCTCCTCAGTTTAGTGGCTCATTGTTCCACCATGCTGTGATATCACCAGAGTTGGCTTTTCAGCACTAAATCCTTCACTTTGCAAGCAATTTGTAACTTCAGTTTCTATTTCCTTAAGTTCTCCATCACTAATCCTCTTATCCACTTTTCCTCTTTGTTTTCTTATTTTTTGGCTTGTGAAAATTTCCATCTTCAAATGCAGATTTGTGTTGTTTTTGACAGTGTTTCTTGTGCAAGTATTTTTATTTCCTCTAATTTCTCTTTTAATCTTTTTGAATGTCGTCTATTTTGGAAATTCTGGGTTTCTTTTATAATAGTAGCAATACATAACTTCTTTCTTATCCACAATAGTCCACTCTGTCATCTTTATGGCTCTTTTTTGGCCTGTCAGTTTTTGTGGACTACTACTTCCTTCCTCAACAGGAGGGTCATCAAAATTTCCATATCCAGATGCCTTTGCCTGCATTTCTCTTCAAATATTTTAGGTGCTGTTTGTGTTTTTGTATTGATTAGCTTTACCTTCTCCTTTGTATAAATATCTTGTCTATATTAAATCTGCACATGCCTCCTGGTTCACCTTTTTCTCCTTATTTTGGGGACTTATTGTCCATCATGCTGTAAGAATACCATAGTTTGGATTTTCAACACTGAACCCATACCTTCACATGTATTCCATAACTTCAGCTACTATTTGTGTTTAACTTCTGCATTACTAATCTTCTGTTCTAAGTTTTCACTTTGTGATCTTATTTTTTTATATTGTGAAATTTTCCATATCTGGGTGCCATTAACTGTATTTCTCTTCAAATATCTTTGAAGCTGCTTTTTTATTGACTAGTTTGACTTTCTCATTTGCATAAGTGTTGCACCATATCAGGTCTCTCTTTCTTTCCCACGTCTGTGTTTCTTTTGTATATTTTATAAAAATCTCTAGGCTTTAGTCTTTATATTTTTGTACTTCCTCAGTTGCTTCTTTTTCCAAATGGCCTAAATGTTCTTTGTCTATATAGTGTTTTCTTGGATCAGTTGTTGCTTGGTGATTTCATCATGTCTCCATTCAGACTGCCGTCTCAAAGCAAGGGAGAGTTTAATGATGTGAGTTAAGAGAATGCCAGTTGAAGAGTACAGATGTGATAAAATGCATGAGGAGCACAGCAATACTTCTTTTTGGTTTGATTCATTATACTGGAGGTTTAATAGAGGTGCTGGCAGTATAATCAATCTAAAACTGGCTAGTGTACACATCACGTGGATTGATAGAAAGCATTGGTTTATTTGTCATGTGAATCACCTTGCTAGTGAGAACTACAGGAAGAGACAGACTATAGAGTATGGCTCATTATGAACGACTAAGGAATCAATACTAGAATAACTTTTCTGACAGTGATATGCTTGTTAGAGTATGGCTCATTATGAATGACTAATGAATGAATATGAGAATAATTTGTCTGACAGTGATATGCTTGTTAGAGTATGGCTCATTATGAATGACTAATGAATGAATATGAGAATAACTTTTCTGACAGTAATATGCTTGTTAGAGTATGGCTCATTATGAATGACTAATGAATGAATACGAGAATAACATTTCTGACAGTAATATGCTTGTTAGAGTATGGCTCATTATGAATGACGAATAAATGAATATGAGAATAACTTTTCTGACAGTGATATGCTTGTTAGAGTATGGCTCATTATGAATGACTAATGAATCGATACAAGAATAACTTTTCTGACAGTGCTATGCTTGATAGAGTATGGCTCATTATGAACGGCTAATGAAGGAATACGCGAAATCTTTTCTGACAGTTATATGCTTGTTTTTTTCAAATGCTTTAAGATGACCAAAGGGTGAATAATAGTTTCTGAGAGACACTACTTTAGCTATAGTACCCTTTTTGCAGATTATATACCGTCAGTCAGGATTTTGCATTGCCCTCAGTGCATTACTTATTCAATTTGAACTAAGTACCCTGGCTTTTGCAGCATTTTTCTGAAATTACATTCTCAGCATGGATGAAGGTGAGCATAAACAAAAACTGAAGAATTAATTCATAACCTCACTGAAAAGGAATATATTAGTTTTTCTGATAGCTGATACTTAAAATATATTCCTACGTTTTGAGAATGGTAAGACAGGGTACGTCTCTGTCGTGATTTTTTACTCTTTAAAGATATAAGATTTGAAACCTGCTGCTTAAACCAGTGTCATGGGTGGCAGAATGGAGGGCTTTTTAAATATAATTTGCTAAAATCCCATCAAGAGTATTAGTAGAACAGCTTGGCACCAAGCTCCTATGAGAAGGTATATGGGAAGATTAATTCAGCTAATTGACAAGGAAAACTAAGCAGATGGAATTTTATCCTAAGGAAACAAGGTGCAAGGTTGGCTGGTTATTGTGGGGAAAAGGTATACATTAGTAGCAACAGGTATTACAAAGGCATAGGTTCATAGGTAGGTACTACTCTATCAGCCCAAGGGTCTAAGTAAGCCTAGCCAACAACATTCCTTAGCTTACGCCACCCAAGAAAGTTAATTTCCTGTGCTCCTGTTGAGCAGAGCCACAGAAGTGATCCCCGGGGTGTATTTCCTATTTCCCATCCACTCATCAAGATTTTTCTTGAAGAGTGCTAATGAGGAACTTTGCTTGACATAGATGGGTAGCTTGTTCCAGAGTATAGGAAGTCTCTGGGACAGGAATCTATCCCTCCAGTATGTCCTGTTTATTGTGGTGACAAGGTTTAGGTCCCTAGAGCATGTAGCTCAGCGGGATTGGGATTTCTTTAGGTGTAGCATGTCCAACAGCTCTGGGTTTAACATAGCTTTATGTGTTAGGCAGAGATCTCCTTGGAGTAGGTGATATGCTAGAGTAAAGCTGGAGTTTTTTGAGATGGTCAGTGTAAGGAATCTGTTTGAGGCCAGTAATCCTCTTTGTGAGATAATTCTGTGGCCTTTCCAGCTGCTGTAGATGTCTTGTGAGGTACATTCCAAAAGGGGCGTTGTACTCTATAATGGGGCTAATGAGTGCAGAGTAGAGGGGAACAATGACCTCTTTTTTCCTGGATGAGAACCCTTTTGTGATGAGGTGTGCCACATAGAAGGATTTCCTAACTACTGTGGGGATGTGATTAGCAAAGTAGAGACTACTGTCCACCTGGGTCCCAAGGTCTCTTATCACACATTCGGCATTAAGTAGACTGCCGTTTATGTGGTAGTTCATGGGCACAGAGTTTTTACCAAAGGGTATGACAATGCACTTTTTGGCATTGAGCTTGAAGCCATGCCTCTGACACCAGACATCTGTCTCATTGAGGCCCTTCTGTAGGATGTCCACATAATTTGGGGACTCGACTATGGCTCCTAGTTTGCAGTCATCTGCAAACTTAGTTAGCCAGGGGCCTTGTGTGTTAGCCTGTACTTCAGAGAAGTAGATACCAAACAGGAGAGGTCCCAGGACTGAACCCTGTGGTACTCCACTTGTCAATGGTTTGAAGTCAGATTTGGAGTCTGCAACTTTTACAGTGTGGGTTCTGTCAGTGAGCCAGTTGGCAACCCATCATTTGACATAGGGATTTGTACCTAGTTTAGTGAGTTTAGCTATAATTCCAGAATAGGGACTGGTATCGAAAGCCTTGGCGAGATCAGGATAGGCTGTGTGAACCACCTTACCCTTGTCTACGGCTTTGGTGACTGCCTAAAAGAAGTCGATCAGCTTCAGAAGGCATGATCTGCCTTTCACAAACCCAAACTCAGTGGGGTCCAGAGTTTGGAGGTTGCCAATGTCTTTGTTTATGAGTTCCATGATACAGACCAGGCTTGTCAGGCTAATAGGGCAATAATTTCCAGGATCAGTGGTGACTCCCCCTTTGTGGAGTGGGATAACTGTTGTTGTGCCCCATTCAGTGGGCACAAAGCCTGACATGAGGCTATGACTGGACATGGTGCTCAGGTGGGGAGCCAGTTCATTCTGAAGTTCATGTAAAACACAGCCTGGTATGTTGTCCTGTCCCATGGATGCTGTGTTTTTGGTTTTAGAGAGTGCAACTTTTACCTACATAGATGTGATTACAGGGACTCTGCACTCTTCATGTATAGATATGGGCCCTTTAGGGGGTGAAAGGAGGGTAAAGTTAGCACTGAACCTATCTGCCAGGATACTGGCAATATCAGTTGGTTCTGTAATTTTCGTGCCATTGTGCTCTAACTCAGAGCAGATCTGAGTGTTGCCATTGAGATTCTTGACATAGCTATAGAATGCTTTATGGTTGCCCTTAGAATCAGTGATGATTTTGTTTTTGTAGCTAACTTTGGAGGATCTTATAAGGGATCTCAGCTTCTTACTGAGGCTGACCAGGGAGCTCCTCCACTCATGAGATTTTACGCTCTTGTGCAACGGTTTCTTCCTTCTGTTGTAGAGTTTGTTTATGGCAGGGGACCACCAGATCGGCTTCCTTTTTTTGGAGGATAGCGTCTTGGTTCTGTTTGGGATAGCATGATCCATGCACTCATGTAAGTGCTTATAGAGTGCATTTGTGTAGGATTCAGCAGTCGTAACTGTATTCTCCATCTGCATGGGTGTCATGAAGTTCACCACTTCTGCCTTAAGAAGCATGAAGTTGGCTTTGGAGAAAAGTAGTAGTAAAATATTTAAGGTATGTATACTTCAGGAGCTACTGTAATTCTACTTAAGCAAAGTGAAGCAAAAGAAAAAGAAAAACTGAAACTGCAACAGAGCATAAACCCCAGTATCATATAAGTTGTAACATAAAGAAGGCAGTGGTAGTCTTAACAGGCATGTACGTCAAATAAGATCAGCAAGAGTTATGAGAAATAAAAGGTTATAAGTTCAGAAGCCAAGTGTGCCTTACCAATATCCAGCCTCAGGCTCTGCCAACCTTTTCAAAGAGGGCAAGGTCTGTAAGTCTGGCTATCTATTTTATGGTACCAGTCCAACTGCCTAAAGTATGGTTGAAGGCCAACAGGGAATTGTATTTCTTGGCACCCAAAGGGAGTATATTATAGACAAAGGAGAGGCACTGGGTGATGAACCTATCACTCAATTTATTTTTAGTTAATCCTGGATGTAGATTGAGGTGTCTTGTTCTAGAGCTGGATAGACTATTTTGACACATCAGGAAAAAGGAGGTTTTGGATAATGGTATCCCTAACAGTCGAGAAAGCAAGGCACAGGTTTTCACTAAAGAGTCTGTATGACCCTGATTCCAGGAAGAGTGGTATCTGCCTTTCCTGACAACTACGATTTCTGAGGCCCAAGATTATTTTTGTTAAGAACCTCTGCAGTCTCAGATTTTTGGCATGTCCAATGAGATGCATGTCATGGGGACATTACACTCAGCCCTAGTTAGACCCATTATAGAGTACATAGGAAAATTAAACCTTGGAGCTGGGTAGTCAAAGAAACAATTTGTTTGACTGTACTTTACAGGGTAAGTCAGACTAGTGGCAGATCTAACTTGACTAATACAATTAATGTACAAATATATACAGAGGAGTTACTTTATTTTGCAGTAGATAAGCAGACCTTTTAGTAGGGGACGGGAGAGCAAAAGCATACTTCTCAGCTGTCCAGATTATAACAGAATGTCCATATTTTTACCTCATGTTTTTGGTCTGTTCCCAAAAAATGTGTGGTTTCCTGGCAAATCACTGAGGACTGACGTAATTCACAAAATAATGGCATACATTTCAGTTTCAGAATTCATATCCTTTAGAAATGCATGCAAACACAAATCCTGCTATTTTAGCACCTTTGTGAGTTTATAAGAGCAATATTTAAAATCTGTCTCTACTTTTGGGCTTTTGTTGCCATTATTTTGGGCTTTGTCCAGATTTCTTATGCTAACAGGTTTAGAGGTATGGTCAAAAGACAGAATTAAAAGACAAAAAGAAAATAATACCACCGTACACCTGGTATATCAATGAAGGTAAGGCAGGTAATACCACCATACACCTGGTATATCGATGAAGGTAAGGCAGGTAATACCACCAAACACCTGGTATATCGATGAAGGTAAGGCAGGTAATACCACCGTACACCTGGTATATCGATGAAGGTAAGGCAGGTAATACCACCGTACACCTGGTATATCGATGAAGGTAAGGCAGGTAATACCACCAAACACCTGGTATATCGATGAAGGTAAGGCAGGTAATACCACCAAACACATGGTATATCGATGAAGGTAAGGCAGGTAATACCACCATACACCTGGTATATCGATGAAGGTAAGGCAGGTAATACCACCGTATACCTGGTATATCGATGAAGTTAAGGCAGGTAATACCACCAAACACCTGGTATATCAATGAAGGTAAGGCAGGTAATACCACCGTACACCTGGTATATCGATGAAGTTAAGACAGGTAATACCACCAAACACCTGGTATATCAATGAAGGTAAGGCAGGTAATACCACCGTACACCTGGTATATTGATAAAGTTAAGGCAAGTAATACCACCGTACACTTGGTTTATCGATGAAGGTAAGGCAGGTAATACCACCATACACCTGGTATATCGATGAAGGTAAGGCAGGTAATACCACCAAACACCTGGGTAATACCACCAAACACCTGGTATATCGATGAAGGTAAGGCAGGTAATACCACTGTACACCTGGTATATCGATAAGGTTAAGGCAGGTAAAACCACCGTACACCTGGTTTATCGATGAAGGTAAGGCAGGTAATACCACCGTACACTTGGTATGTCGATGAAGGTAAGGCAGGTAATACCACCAAACACCTGGTATATCGATGAAGGTAAGGCAGGTAATACCACCGTACACCTGGTATATCGATGAAGGTAAGGCAGATAATACCACCAAACATCTGGTATATCGAAGTTATGGCAGGATTACACAGGGTTTCTGCTTTGTGTGAGCACCCAAAACTAGCCAGGAAGGTGCACACTACAGTCACTTAATATATACCCTAGGACATTAAAAATGTCTTAGCATGGAAGAATGTACTCTAAAATGTAATGACTGAAGATGCTACTTTGTCAGTGGCACCACACAGCCAAACAAAGGTCAATACTTGACCTTGGTTTCACTTCATTGCAGTTAGAGCAATATATGACAGCTATAGTACATAGGATGAAGTCAGAGGTCAGCAGACATGAGTGTTCAGCGTGGTTGTAACCCAGTGGGGAATAGAAATAACATCATTCTATAACTAACATACATACCTAACTTTTTAACAAATCAGAATTTGAAAGAGAGACTATATGAGTTTGTTAATGTAAACATTTTAACATAACATGGTGCTTTTCACCAATTAAGTATGATAATTTCTGTTTTTCTGTTTCACTTGTAATACTGGTATTAACTATGTATTACAGATGCCCTCTTAAGGGGAACTAAGGATATTACTGCTTATCAATCTCCGACATCCGCAGTTGATTTATACAAAGAAGGGGCTGTGTGCACCCCAAGTGAGACGTCAGAGAGGAACTAGGAGGAGTTATAAGAGAAATAGAGGCTCAGAGCAGTGGCACTGGAGAGTAGATATTTAACAAACACTATTTGCTTGAAGAAAGTCCTGAAACTCACTTGCTGAAGTGGACCAGCACCTGAAACATTATTTTTCTTGTATTCAGCAGTTTATTTCCCACAACGTACTGTTGGATATTTTATTACTTTTGCAATATCACCCTTTAATTTAAGTTCAGTAAATACAGCATGTCAGTTGTGTTATTTTTCCTATCTATCTGTCTATATAATTTGTGTGTTTGTGGGTGTGCACATGTTTCTGTACTTGATGAAAAAAATGAAAAAATGAAAAAAAAAATGAAAAAATTGAATTTTACCATGTGTATTCATCGTGCTTTTTCTTACCAATGTATGATTATTTATTCATCTATTTACATACTTATTATTATTACTATCACTCGCTATCAGCCTAATGTTTTAATTTTGATTAATAACTGGATGTCTGCCTATATATAGCTTTGTTCACTTTAAGATGCCGAAGTTTCTCTCTTTGAGATAGTATGCATTAACTTATGGTTTAATTAACCAAACAATTGAATAATTGAATAATCCTTTAGTTTTAATTTGGCGCCTTTTTTTTACTTTCTTGTATAAATATAAAATTTTGTAATGTTATTTGTACTGTCTGATGAAGCGTAGTGGTGACTACGCGAAAGCGCTTACATACAATAAAGGTTCGTTGGTGATTACACACTGGATTTTTTATTGGAAAAGTGAAGTTGCCGTTTCTACTTTGTCGATTTGAATGTATTGATCTACATGAACTTTGAGTTTTTCAACAGACTTTTTAACTGCCTTTTACAACTTTGTGGTGAGAGAGCCTGGTTATTATTACCATTGTACCTGCCTTGTCGTTACAGGCTCCCTCTCTAGCTACCGGTGAAAAGTTTTTTTTCATTTATTTTCCTCAACTTTATTTTCACCGCCAGCACACACCTTTACGTGATGGATACTACAAACATTGAATTGGACTATGTTCCAGGGACGAGGGAAGCAGTGATAAATCTTGAGGACTTACTACATTTACAGGCTAACCCTTTATTGGCTCTGGATCTGTCCCAAACTGAGCAAGTCATTCCCGTAAATGAAGAGGGCTTCAGTATGTCTGACTTTAACTCTGCATCCAAGGCACTTGAGGATGACATGTATAAATTGCAGAGATATGCCTGGCAAAGGCAACATTTGGAGGCATGCCTACATTACTCGATTGTGCCCAGAGGAATGCGAGTGCTGTGTATGCCATCGTATGGAGAGGCGCACCCGATACTCCTTAAAAAATGGCAGGACTTGAACATCGACCTCGGACACAGGTATATCAAGCTTCTGCTTGATTATTTTACACCCTTAGAAATTGAATTAAGGGAAAAAGTTGATGTTAATTTTAAAGATTTAGGCAACCGCTTTAAAGCAGAGTACTGTGTACGCAGAATACGCAATATTTGTTTACAAGTTAATGCCTTTAGCGAGAGGCTGAAGGCAACAAAAATGCGTAAACTACAGAGAGATTTCCAAGACTTTAAAACGTGACAAATATTTGTTTGGCCGAGAGGCAACAACTCTGTACAAAATAGAAGTAACATTAATGAGAACATGGACTGTATACAGCCCTCTGCATTTGTTGATGGCTCCATTAACAATACTAATAATGACAATACCTTTCCAACCAATGCTCCATTGCTTGCTACAACTACAGAGGGGATTAACAATAGCATCACGGCTTCTGCTGTGACTGACACACCCCCTCCCAACCAATTAGCTCTGCAACGACCAGCTAGTAACCCAGGAGCTAGACCTAAAGACTCTAACGCTGCTGTTTCTTTAGGTCCTTCTTCCTCTAATTTTTTACCATACCCTGTGAGACAACAATCCTATCACAGGGGACGTTCTATGAGTCGGGGCCCAAGGAAAAGGAAGCTATCAAAGGAAAATCATCAGCCAACAAGACGAACAAAAATGTGACTGCTTTGCTATATATCTATTCTGATTTCAATTTTTCTACTGCGGATATTTCTCTTTTGAATCGTGGACTGAACTTTATCCCAGCTAGTGCTGATACCTTGAGTGATGTTTTGATTGATCTCAGACTTTTTTGTAGACGAATAGCTTTAAAAGTGTTTTTCAAAGAGAAAGTTGACTGTTCAAAAAATAGTGGTTTTACTGTTTTTAAACGGAAAAGTACTTTTATGCCACCATTACCTCATAATGTAGAATGCTTTTTAAACTTATGTGAACATGAATTGTATGAAATATTTTCCAGTAAGATAAAACCTGTTTTTTATAATTTAACCTCAGAAGAATATAACTCTTTAAAATGTTTGAAACAATGCAATGAAATTTCTGTTAAACCAGCTGACAAAGGGGGAGGGGTGGTAGTTTTAAATACGTCCGACTACAATTCAAACATGCACCATATGCTTAATGATGACATGACTTATACAAAATTGAAGTTATATGATGTAAATGCAATAATTAAGAATGTGCATGACATTTTATATGATTTATTTACTTGCAGACAAATCAGTGAAGAAATGTACAGCTACCTATTGATAGATAATCCCACCATACCCGTCATTAAGGGACTCCCGAAAATCCATAAAAATACATTTCCCATTCCACTCAGACCGATTGTGTCAGGTGACCATTGGGTTACTGCCAATATTTCATGCTTCATAGAGTTTTTACTCAGACCAGTGGTAGATTCCTTTACTACCATTCTAAAAGATACCTATCACTTATTAGACTGTCTATCAGAAATACAACTGGCTATTCATGAGCATGAATATCTTCTTATAACTCTAGATGTGAAAAATCTTTTTACATCAATCCCTAATGATTTAGGCATTGAAGCAGTAAGAGAAATACTAGTGTCAGAAACTTCCTTTTCAAATGACAGGCAGTTACTTATAGGTCAACTGTTAGATGCAGTTTTAAACAATAATGCATTCACGTTTCTGAACAATTATTATTTACAGAAATGGGGGGTGGCAATGGGCACCCCGTGTGCTAACACTTATTCCAACTTGGTGGTTTTAGCATGGGAACGCAAATGCCTATTTACCCACCCCCTATTTGCTCAAATAAAAGTCTATAAACGGTTTGTGGACGATATTCTCATTATATGGGAAGGTACTGAGACTGACTTTAAAGAGTTTTTAAACTATCTTGAAAGTACTTCCACTTTTTTGCACTTTACCATGGATTGCTCACCTAATTCCATAAATTTCTTGGATGTGACTTTAAGTATTACAAAAGAGGGTACTGTTAGCTCCACGTTATATAGGAAACCCACCTGGAGGAACACACTCTTGACTTTTGACAGTATGCATCCCAGATATGTCTTTCCTGGTATCATCAAAAGTCAATTTATTAGATTGAAAAGACTCTGTAAAGATACACGTACCTTGTATATAGAAGCAGACCATTTAGAGACATTATTTAGGGAAAGAGGGTATGATTCAGGTTTGGTTGCAACTATTAAGAATAACATAATCAGAAACACATCGTTAGAGAATAAGCAGCCTAATACTAAAACAAGAACAAACTTTAATAGACATAATGAATTTATATCTGTAACTTTAAATTACACTAGTATTGTTAATGACATTAAAAAGATTTTCCACAACAATTGGAAGGTGCTTATTATAGACCCTTTTGTTAAAAAATTGGTGGGGGATAGGCCACATTTTATGTTTAAAAATAGCCTGAATTTAAAACGGCTATTATGCAATGACATATGCATAGTTCAAAATCAAACATCATTACTTAGTGATAGGAGAGGCACATTCCCTTGCTACAATTGTAACATATGTGGTTTTATTTCAAAAAAGTTAGAGTTTCAACACCCCACACTTAATTTTGTCTTCCAGCCCAAATTTTTTTCAAATTGTTGTACTAAGAATCTCATCTACCTTGCTACTTGTAAGAATTGTCAAGCTTTTTATGTTGGCCTTACAAAGAGATGCCTAAAGGATAGGATATATGGCCATTTGTATGATATTCAGAAAAAGAATGAATTAAATGCCTTAGCGAAACACACTTTGGAATACCCCCTCCATAATTTTGACTTTAGGGTCTTAGAAATAGTCAAACATAATATTAGAGGTGGAGACAATTCATTAATTCTGAACAATAAGGAATTAAAATGGATCTTGAGAATGGCGGCACATATACCTCCTGGTATTAACAATCAAGTATCGATTAAACCTGCTTTGGAAGCCAGATAGGTTTTTAGTTCTGGTTCTTAGTCTATAGTTTATATTTTTATATGAACAACACTTTTGTATGGATAGAATGATTAGAGGTTTCACATTATTAAATATTAATTAATCAAAAATTTTTTAATATATATTTTTTAATATTTTTTAATGTTCTTAACATCTGTATTCCATTAGCGTTCATGTACACATTTTTAATACATAACACTATCATGTTTACACTATTTTTACATATTTATTTATGGTATGCATTTATTTATAACATTAAGCATTAACAGTGACCAGTTAATTATGTATTTATTCATCTATTTATTTAATAATAGTTATATATATATTCACATTGACA
>NC_056739.1:259012376-259092376 GCF_019279795.1 Protopterus annectens
GTAAGTGGTTTTACTCCTACACATTCAAGATTCAAGAATAGTTTTAGCTGTTTGTCAATAAATTCAGTACGCACAAACATAAAAAAAAATGTTGTTTGGGGGGTGGACCAAGCCTGATGTCTATAAAAATGAAGGTGCCTGCTAAATATTCCAAATAACATCTAAGCCAAACACACACCAAATCCTAAGCACATCATAATCACACAAACATAACATACACATAGACATTTGCAGAAATATCCACACGCTTGTACTTGCATTAGCACATTTGAACAATACATAATAACATCACACAAGCCCTAAGCATTCAGATATAGATATAATCATATTTATATACACACACACACACACACACACAATATATATATATATATATATATATATATATATATGTATATATATGTATATATATATATATATATATATATATATATATATATATATATATATATATATATCTGAGACGAAAACAACGAAACTGCAGAACACTAAAAAGTGCGAAATTTAAATTCTCAGTGTTACGGGAGTTTGAATAAGCACTTTTCGTGTTCTGCTGTGAGTAAGTGTATGTGTGTGAGTGTATTTGTGAGGGGAAATGCTGTGTGTAAGTGTGTGTTGTGACTGTGGTGTGTGTGTGTGTGTGTGTGTGTGTGTGTGTGTGTGTGTGTGTGTGTGTGTGTGTGTGTGTGTGTGAGGGACTGTACTGTGTGGTGTGTGTTTACCTTGTGTCTCTATCTGTGCAAACTCGGAGTTAGAATATTAAATAGGGGGGGTGTGGGAGGTGCAGGGGGTGCAGCCCCCCTGCCTATCAGTAGTGTAGGGTGTTTAGTTTAGTAGTGTGGAGCAGTTGTGTGTGTGTGTGTGTTTTTGTGTGTTATGTGTGTTTTGTAAACTTATGTGTTTTTCGGTGTACTGGGGTCTCATTGTTTCCGTCTCGGTGTTCTGCATTTTGTTCTTCTGGTCTTTCGTTGTTACGAAGTAGACCCATATATATATATTATATATGGCATAAATTGGGTCAAATCTACAACATCTACTTAGTCAACACAATTTTTTCAACTAAGCAGATGATCAACAGGTATGCAAGATTGCAGAATTCTTGGGGTTGGTATAAATGCCCTTGCCCAGATATTGTACAAACCCATAGTTAATATATATAATTAGCAGGGGCTGTACTGTGGTGCCAAGTTTATTGCTTAGCACATGCATGCTAATGTGTGGATGTTTTGTGTTTAATGTTAATGTTGACATTTGGGTGCGTTGATTATTTTAACTAGACCCATATATATATATATATATATATATATATATATATATATATATATATATATATATATATATATATATATATATACATACATATATATATATATCTATATATATATATATATATATATATATATGTGTGTGTGTGTGTGTGTGTGTGTGTGTGTGTGTGTGTGTGTGTATGTGTGTGTGTGTGTCTGTGTGTGCATGTGGATTGAAAGCTCAAAACACTGACAATCAAAACACTGAAACTTCAAAATCTTGAAAACTCAAAACACTGAAAACACATATCATACATATACTGAGTTTAAACAACAACAATAATAGCACTTTCCACCAAGTGTAAACAGGTGGGCAAGCCCCCCTTGCACCCCCCATGGGGTCTATATTAGAACATCGAAGTGTCAGAACTTTGAATGTTCTAATATCGAACCCAATTCAGCGAACGCTGACAACATCGAACATTCAGAACAGCAATTTTTTCCTAGGGAAAAAAGCCCGCTGTTCCGAAACACATACACACAACACAAGCACACCAAACAAACAGCAATCCACACACATACACCTAAAATCTTACATCTAACCCTACACTAAACTGTACATATGCCACTAACTATCCACTTACCTTAACCCAAACCCTAACCCTAAGGTCCATCACTATCGCACACTCACCTCACCCGCGCTACAACCCTAACTCACCAAACCCAGCCTAACACTCACATCCGCACAATCGCACACTTACCTGAACCCGATCCATAACGTTCCAACACAGCACTGAAAATAGTGAAGCAACAGAAATGGGCAACCGAATTCTTTCCCTGGGAAAAATTTTGGTTTTCTGCAGCTTCGCTATTTTCAGCATTCGCTGAATAGGGTTCGATATTAGAACATTCGATATTCTGAAACATCGATGTTCTAATATAGACCCCCTACACACCCCCTGCTACTTATATTTATCAACTCCAAGATTGCACTTTACCACACTTGGTGGAAAGTGCTATGATTTATGTTGTTTAAACAAAGAATATGTATTATATGTGTTCAATATTTGGAGTTTCAGTGTTTTGAGTTTTCAGTGTTTTGAAGTTTCAGTGTTTTGATCTTCAATATTATGAAGTTGTCTCATTTTCAATGTTTTGAATTTTTAGTGTTATGAAGGGAATCCATGTATGTATATGTATGTCTATATACAGATAGGTAGCTAGATATGATTCTTTTATGTATAACTAAACATACTTAGCAGCATTAAGAAGATCAAAAGTGCATCATATTGAATGCCCTAAATATCGAAATGATAAAAGATCAAAAAAGGAAAACTGCTTCCTTGCCCAGTGTTCACACTACCCCCCCCCCCATTTCACACTAACCCCATACAAATTCTTCTAAGTAGCAGCAGTGTTGTAGGAAGGTTTTTTTTTTTTTAAGGCAAGGTATAGGGTTAGGGTTCGGGGAAGGGCGAATCCCTCCATGCCCACCTTAATAATGGGTGATAACCCAAACCTTCCCCTTCTACCAACATTAACCCTACACCTTACCATGAAAAAAAAAAAATTCCCTTAACACTGCAAATATGCCACTACACAAAATAGACTTGGACACATGAACACACACACCAACACTAAATCTATCCTCTTACCTAACACCGACTTTAACCCTACAATTAGAATATAAACATGTCCCTTCATCTATCCCTGAACACACCCACACGCACACACACACACACACACACACACACACACACACACACACACACACACACACACACACACACACACACACACACACACACACACACACACACACACACACACACACACACACACACACACACACATACATAGAAAGTCTCTCAGCCCCTCCAAACTCCACTCAGCTGTCCTGCCAAAACATATCATCAACATTTTAGATGTTCAGCTACCCCCCACCAACATTTGTTGACAATATATGTATTCAACAAAATGCTGAGGAAATAAATATATATATATATATATATATATATATATATATATATATATATATATATATATATATATAGGTCTACCTGAGAACAACGACAGTTTGAAACACCGACATCGAGAACACTGACACCGGACGACCGACAATGGAAATAACCGACAGTTCAAAATCCCGATGCTGAAAACACCGACATGTGAAACGAGCATGACCGTGTAAGTATGTGACAGTGACGGACGTTAGGGTGCGGGTAAGGTAAGTGTGCATTATTGACGGACTTTTGGAGTTAGGGTGCGGGTAAGGTAAGTGTGCGACCATGACGGAATTTAGGGTTAAAGTGCGGGTAAGATAAGCATGCGATAGTGGCGGACTTTAGGATTAGGGTGCGGGTAAGGTAAGTGGGCAATAGTGATGGACCTTAGGGTTAGGGTTTGGGTTAAGGTTAGTGCATAGATAGTTGTGTACGTAAGGTTTAATGAAGGTTTGTAAGGTTTTTGGTGTGCTTGTGTTGTGTGTTTGTTGTGAGTCGGTGTTATGGTGTTCGATAATGTGGGCTGTCGGTTTTGTATGGTTTCGGTGTTTTGGTGTCGGCGTTTTGGCTGTTGGGTTTGTGGTGTGTCAGTGTAGTGCAGAGGATCCATATACATACAAATATATATATATATATATATATATATATATATATGAATAGGTATGAATATATATATATATGTGTGTGTTATTTATATATATATATATATATATATATATATATATATATATATATATATATATAGGTTCATAGGTTCATAGGTAGGTACTAGGCTCTCGAGGGCCTACTTAAGCCTGGCCAACAAGATTCCCTGGCTTATGCCACCCAAGAAAGTTATTTTCCTGTGCCACTGTTGAGCAGAGACACAGAAGTGATCCCCGGGGTGCATTTCCTATTTCCCATCCACTCATCAAGATTTTTCTTGTCAGAGTGTCTTCTGACATAGATGGGTAGCCTGTTTCAGAGTATGGGAAGTCTCTGGGACAGGAATCTATCCCTCCAGCATGTCCTGTTTATTGTGGTGACAAGGTTTAGGTCCCTAGAGTGCATAGGTCGGAGGGATTGGGATTTCATTAGGTGTAGCATGTCCAACAGCTCTGGGTTTGAAATAGCTTTATATGTTAGGCAGAGATCACCTTGGAGTAGGCGATATGCTATGGAGTAAAGCTGGAGTTTTTTGAGGCGGTCAGTGTAGGGCATTTGTTTGAGGCCAGTAATCCTCTTTGTGAGGTACTTCTGTGGCCTTCCAGCTGCTGCAGATGTCTTGTGAGGTACAGTCCAAAAGGGGCATTGTACTCTATAATGGGTGTAATGAGTCTCGAGTAGAGGGGAACAATGACCTCTTTTTTCTTGGATGAGAACCCTTTTATGATGAGGTGTGCCACATAGAAGGACTTCCTGACTACTGTGGTGATGTGACTATCAAAGGAGAGACTACTGTCCACCTGGGTCCCAAGGTCTCTTATCATGCATTCGGTGTTAAGTAGATTGCTGCCTATGTGGTAGTTCATGGGTACAGAGTTTTTACCAAACCGGCTGTCAACCTGTGTCTGTGTGTGTGTGGATTATAATGATTTGGATGCCATTCGTACTCACTACACCTCCCATTGGCCTACTGAAGCATGCCTTTTGATGTCAGACACCTTCACATACCCTTTGCCCATTTATCATCCTGATAACCCCTGTGGTGCATGTGATACCTGCGTATTACTGTATTGTGACAAACTAGCTAGTTAGGAAGTCTAATCCTGACCCTGCCAACTGTGATAATGTGTGTGAGTCCCTGAGAGAGTGTGGCTGTGTCGATGTTGACACCTGTTCATGTGGACAGGCATGTGTACTACACCTACCTTTTCTCTCCTTTATCACTGTTGCAGATGTCACTCACCATCAGATATACCTTTGGACAGCTCCCCAAAATGTAAGCTCTGTGGCACATACAATAACTACATTGACGTGATAACAATACATAGTCAGGCAAGGGTTTGAAACCCTGTACTGGTAAGTGTGTGACACAAGCATGCTTAGATTTTACTCTCCCACCTCCTCCCTGTCTTACTTTGTCTCTGTCTGTCTCTCTCACTCCCTCTCTGGAAGATGTGGAGAAGTACACCTGCTTTGCTTAGGCAGCAGCTTGTGTTTTGTAAGTGATGCTCATGATCAGCTGATGGCCTCTGCATGAATTGCAGTCCCCCACTAGCTGATTGCATGTGGAACAGCTGTGGTAACATTCCCGTAGCCAGTTGCATGGAAACAAAGGAAAATACTTCAAAGCACCACCACGACGACAATGCAGTCCTTGAGCTTCTCGTATCCAAAAGAGACAATCCAGTAAAACAAACTATTTATTAACGAATGAGTGTTCAAGTCAAATAAAATACACAAAATAATAAAATAACAACAGATGAGCGCTTTCGGCTATTCAGCCTTCATCAGATCATAAAACTTACTACTACTTCCCATTTAAAAAGAAAACTTAACCAATCATTTCTTGATTTTTTACATCCTGTTTGATTAATAACCAATGGTTTTGGCTAAAACATTAAATTCTTATAGGTAAAGGGGAGAGCTAGCAACCAAATAAAATATCAGAAATGATCCATTCATAAAATTCATAGCCAATAAGGCAACAGAAATATAAATACATAATTGGTTCATAGGAGCTATTGTGCAGAGTGACTAACCAATGGCATTGTTTCTTCATAAAAGATAAAAATATTGCATACGAATCGGTGTATATAGATCACTTCAGGTAAAACTTACAACAGTGACAAAGAGCGTATTTCACATCCTATTACCAACATAAACATTTAAGAAGAGCTACGGCCGTATTTGTTTGCAATATCGCTGTTCTGTGATTTTTGCAAAATATATACATTTATCTTGTAGATTTAGTTTTTCATCATTGGTTTACCATTAGAAATGAGCTATGGTTCTATGGAAACATCATGTTAAGTATATATTTTAACTGAGGATGTTTACATGTGGTGATTGGGGAGTGATAGTATTGCTTGATTACCTGGATCGCTCTTGGTGAGCTGGCAATGTAGATTTGTCCTTTTATGGTAGACCTTATGGACTTATGTTGGTTCTGTGTACCATTATTTATTGACATCATACCTGATAACAAGCCAGTCAGATATCAGACTGCTACACATGTTATATATAGTAGGGGTTATTTTTGAGGACATAACCTGGGCATTCTGTGGTTGTGTGTACCGTAGTGGGGTCTGGGTACTTATGATGATTGTCGACAGTATGTGTATTGTGAATATGTACCTTGGCCTGTGTACAGACTGTGGTAGATGTCAATGTTCTTGGTCCTGTTCTATCTGATGTTACATGCTGCTCCAGGGTATGGTACCCTATCAGCTCACATGTTTGTAGGGCCAAACACACACATGTCCCATACCACGGACAGACATTGAACCACACTGTGTTGTGACCCAGTATATGTAGGGTTAGTGTGTGAGTGGCACATATGAGGATGGTGTTGATCAGACAGTCCATATAGTGTAATATTAAGCTTGCATACCATATGTGACTGTGGCTGTGTTCACATTGGTTGTGGGTATGCACTTTCACACAGGTGTCTGTTACTCTGTGCTGTAACATGCCTGTAGAGCCTGCAATATTTGCAGGTATATGTGTATTCCCCCATACAAAATGTAGGCCAGTGTTGTGGCAGTCTGCCTGTAGTTTGCACAATGCTTTGTTACATGCCTAGTAACTTAGTGTAATTACCCAGTGTGATGTTATGTCCAGATATTTGCAAGAGGTACTGCGGCCGGGCCACCATAACTGTTGTGTATTTCTGACAAAGCAGTAGGATTCTGTACAGATGTATGTCACTAACTACTGGGTAGTATGTGGCCATGTGACCTCTGCACCACCAGTTATTATGTATCAGGACAGACAGGATTGTTTGTTGTCCTTCTTTTGGCTTTTCCCGGTTAGGGGTTGCCACAGCAGAACTCCAGTCCGCTAATGATTGGCAGTAGATTTTTATGGTGCCGAGGTGCCAGCTCGACGCCCAACCTTCAACGAAGGCACGTCCATTTCACACATGTCTTTCAAATGCCACTTGACCATGGGGAGGACATACAGACTCCACACAAAAGGCACTCCAGCCGAGAATTGAAAGGGAGAACCTCTTGCTGTGAGGCGACAACACTACAGCTGCACCACCATGAGTGTGTGAATGCATAAACTGTGTGGGCATATGTAGTCTAGTATTTATGTCCTATACCCATGTACATGGCTGTTAACTTCCACATTGTTAGGCTTGGTCCAGAAGTCTCGCACTAAGGGGATCTGTGTATACCTCTGGACTGAACAGAGCGTGCCAGACTGTCCACATATATTGGCCATATCTCTGCTGTAGTCCACAGGATCATTACTGTGTTATCAGTGGTACTGTACTATGATGTCCTTAGGATGACTGTCAGTAACCGATGGTGTACATGTGAATAGCAGATGTGACCTCCCACACAGAACATGTCTGTTAAGACAACCCCTGTTACAGTAACAACAGTCTACATGTATACCTGCAATGCATACATGACATCCCTTGCACTAAGAGGTTGAGACTACTGGTGCTGAGGTAGGATTCCTCTCCATGTTCTGGACATATGGTAAACATATATATACACATATATCTATATAGATATATAGGCATATACATATATACATACATATATGGATATATATCTATATATGTACATATATATATATATATATATATATATATATATATATATATATATATATATATATATATATATATATATATATACATATACAAACACACACATATATATATATATATATATATATATACATATACACATTTATATATCTCTACACATATACAGATATATATGCACATATAGTTATAGAGATCTACATATATATCAACATATATATATATATATATATATATATATATATATATATATATATATATATATATATATATATATATATATATATATATATATATATATATATATATGTATATATATATATATATATATATATATATATATATATATATACAGAGAGATCTATAAATAGCCATTTATATGATGCACTATACCAATGTGCGTAAATACATATATGAATATATATGTGTATGTACAAGTAGACATATATCTACATATGTATATGTATATATATATATATATATATATATATATATATATATATATATATATATATATATATATATATATCCATATCCTTGTCATGTGTAAACATTACTGCTGTGTATACCTTCCCAGATGTATCACGCGATATGTATCTGATATGTGTATATTTAGATATAACAACATATGTGATGCATCAGTAATATCACTAACATGTACTATACAATTGTAGAAGTCACAGTGACTGTTCAATACTATTCAATATGTCTACTGACAGATGTGTTGGAAATACAACAACTGTCTTCACAGCTGTCCTGGCATAGTGGTTAACTGCTGTGACTATAGTGTACAGGGTCCTGGGTTTAAGCACCTGTAAGGGTTGTTTATTTTATTGCTGGGCAGAACAAGGGCTGTTGGATACAGAGTGGTTAAGGCAGTTTTAAGCAGCTTTAAGTGTGTTTGGATGGGTTTGCGTGAAGCTAAGTGGTGCTAACATATGTTTACACATACGGGTACATACACCATGTAGGCTTCACTTATCAGTGCGCATATCTGTGTAGCTGTTATATTGCAGCAATGCTGACACCTGTTAAGCATGGTTCAGCCTTGGTAACCTGTTCTAACATCCCAGTCTGATAACATAGCAGGGTAATGACATCTGTAATAGGTGTATGTAATGCCGTGTACATAACATCTGTCTATGTGCTGTCAGTACAGTAGCAAGGAGTGTGAGTGTCATGTCTGGGACACCTCAGTATATATGACCTGTACAACACTCTTATCCATGTGAATGTGTTACATACAAGGGTAGTATCCCAACTTATGTGCCATCACACTGACATGTATTGCATCATGATGTTACTACTGTTGACAGTGCTTTCCCAAGCAAGAGTAGATTGCTAACTATAGTACTGGCAACAAGCACCCCTGAATGCATAGATGGACTCTGAGTTCTCACGGTCATGTTCCTGGTGTGTGAGCTGTTTCACATTATATATTTCCTACTGGATAATGATCTGATATGTGGAAATTAACTGTAGACACCTGTCTGTACAGCACGTCAGTGAGGGCTGTCAACATGTAGTAATGGCAGACATATTGGTGTCAAACGTCTATCTGTCAACACATTCATCCTACTGCATAGCTAGTTGGCAAGCTGATGTCTGTCATTCCCTGTACAGATGTCAGGTATCCAGCTTGGATATGTACAGGCAACCTATGCTTGACTGACACTGACATGTATGCCCAGCTGTGTTATAACTGGCACAGAAAGTACACAACACCATGTATGCACCACATGTCATGGGTACCTCCACTACACTACCACAGTCAACAGAACATGCTTGGGTACAGGTCTCCAACACAAACACTAACCATGTTTTGTAATACATGTTGCATACATGTCAACTGTATCACCTCACCGGCCATTTACAGGAGGCACCCAGAGGATTGGCTGATGCATGTCACTCTCACTCTGAGGGTCACCACAGTGGTGTCTGTAGATTGAATGCCTGCTGGCACATGGCAGTTGGCATGATACCACTGTACACACATAAATATGATAACGCTGAAAAGGAATATGAGACTGCACTTATGCTGAAGGAAATGATATTTTTATTTGAAAAAAAGTCATTTAAACTAAAGCGTGTACAAATGGATAACAGTTACCTGAAATGTTGTTTGGCTTATAAAATAGTGCCACAAGGGTTGAGGTTGTTTAAATACCCTTTTGGTATAATATACACAGAAGCTAATATCAAAGATTTTCACAGTTTCTTTGATTCATGTGGTTTAGGTCTTATTGAACGTATGGTGAAATGTAATGAAGCACTTTTAGTGACTTTAACTGCAGAAATAAGTAAACTGAATGCTGGCATTGTTAATGATTTATTATTTTGTGAATATGAGAGGTTGTATGAGAGTATATTGACTAAAACCGAGAAAAGAATCCAAAATATTTATATTACCAAACAAAAGAAATTTTTAAGGGATAAAAAACAATATGAAATGGGGAAGGCCTATGTAGGTCCTTTTAAAAGAACTAACAGGACACAAGGACATTTGCCTAAAACCAACCGTGTAATGGAACACTGGGAAACTAATTTAGTTTTTGATAAGGCCCCTGAACTAGTTGATCAAGAATTTGATGAAAACAATAGACATAGACCCTTAGATGAACTTGATTCTTTTGGAGGAGAGGGGGAACATTTTTTTCTCCCCAGGAGGTCGGAACAGGTTAGCAAGCAAGAACAGGTTCCCTCCAGATCCAGGACACTTAGACATGCACTACGGGTGGAAAAAAGTAGTGAAGGGGACGAGATAGTACAAAAGGAAGATAGCTTTGGTATTCTTTATGAATATAAGGGATTTAAAATTTTTAACTACACTAGTTACAATTTAACCAAACTACATTTTAATTTATTTTCTAAGGGATTTAAATTCATTAAGACACAGTACGGTGATACAGCAAACATGCTAGTGGATTTGAAGTTGTATCTAAGAAAATTAAATTTAAACATTATATTCAATCAGGGTAAAGACACCACCTTTGATAACCATGGGGGGATGGGGCTTTGACAAGATACAGCGCATTTAACCCCCCACTTCACCCCGCCTTGTTATTATTTGAAAATGTTGTTACTGAGGAAATCTATGAATCCTATGCCAACAATAGATGGCAGAGAGAACATTCCAATTTAACTACAGAAGAAAACGCTTTGTTACAAGAACTACAGATGCAAAACCATCTGCGTATTATGAAACCTGACAAGGGTGGGGGTGTGGTCATTTACAATGCAGAAGACTATAACAATGCTATCACTAATATTTTATTAGACAGTGCAACTTACACACCTGTGTCCATTAACCAGATTCACATAGCCTACAGTAGAATTGATTCTTTATTGGAAGAATATTTATTAGAAAACAGGATTGATTCTAAAACATACAACTTCTTAAAACAATTGTATCCAAATATTCCTAACATCTTTGGAGTTCCGAAGGTGCATAAATCTTTATGTGTACCGCCTTTCAGACCTATTGTATCTGTAAAAAATTCCAAAACTCACCCATTGGCCCTTTTTGTGGATAGACACATCAAAGATATAGTTAATAAAACTCTGCATTTAATAAAGGACTCGTGGGAATTTTTATGTAAAATTACCCAGCAGCTTTGGAGTGTAGATTGTATTTTCCTTACTATTGATGTGAAGGATCTCTTCACTTGTATTCCTAGAAGGGAGGGATACAATTATTTTAGTGAATGTTTATTTAAACATTCTACTTTACCTAGGGACAAAATTATTTTGGTGTTAGAACTCATGGAGGTCATTCTGGATTCCAATTATATCCATTTCCAAGGAGAATACTACCAACAGATTAGCGATATAGCTATGGGAGCAGCGTGTGCTCCAACATATGTTAACTTGGTACTACTTGAATGGGAAAATAGGTTTATTTTTCCCTCCGCTTTTTACAATCACATCAAGTTGTATTTGAGATTTTTGGATGACATTTTTGTGCTATGGAATGGGACTAAAGAAGAATTGCACCAATTTATGGAGTATTTGGATTCATGTACTCACTTTCTTTCTTTTACACACACATATAATGAATATCACATCAATTATTTGGATGTTACCATCTCTAAGACAACCAGTGGTTTTAAATCAAACATCTACAGGAAAGCTACTTGGTGTAATAGTTATTTACACTTCAGTAGTCACCACCCGATTGCACAAAAGAAAAGTTTAATCAAGGGTCAACAGTTAGGATAGCCAGGATGACCTCCGACTACTATGATTTAGAAAAAGAAATGGTTTTCCTAGGTAAATGTTTTAGTGAGAGAGAATACCCTATTGAAATAGTCACTGAAATTTTAAATGAGGTTATGAACGAATGAGGTGTAAAATACAAGGCCCTTTTAGGCCATCCCCTTCAGAACACAAAAGTGGTTTTGGATGAGAAAAGAAATTACAATACAGCATGCATTATTCAATACAATATATTTTCAGAGGTATTTTCAAATATAATTAAAACCAACTGGAATTTAATGAAAATAAATAAGGAGGTACACCAGTTAGTGGGTACACAACCCATTTTCACATACAAAGTGGGAATGAATTTCAAGAGGACCTTTGAACATGGAATAAGGGAATCTTTGCAATACAAGGCTACTACTCCTTGTGGAGCGTGTAGTGTTTGTACCTATATATGGGGAGAGGCAACTGTAAAATTAAACAATGGCCTGAACAGTACAGTAAGATTCATTAAAGGGAATTGTAAGTCCAAAATGTTAGTTTATATGGCTATATGCACTGCATGCAATGCATACTATATAGGAAAAACTGAAAGGACATTCAAGGTCCGTATCTATGAACATTTATACGACATTAGGACCCACAAGGAAACAAATGCTTTGTATAAGCATAGTGTATCTTGTATTTCATTTGTAGGATTTAAATTCGGTATAATCGATTTAGTTAAAAAGGATTTTTGAGGGGGGGGGGATATGAAAAATGCTTTATTATACAGAGAACTGTTATGGCAGCTCAGGTTAAAATCTAATTCCCCACCAGGTCTTAATGACTATATTAGTATAAAATCTGCATTATATAAAAAAGCTGAAAGTGTGTAATTAGTTTGAGTTATATTTCAAAAATGATTTTTATAATTTAGAGATTGTACAAATGGGTTTAAATTTATTTCCTGCTGACACATGTATATCCACAACACAAATGGATAACATTACAGAGACCACAATCACTCAGTGTTACTAACAGCTATAATGCATCATGGCTGGACAGCTACACTACCTGACATGCAAGCATTGAACATTACTGTTGACAACATGTTACACAGCAGTACACTGGTACACTGTAGTGCAGTCACTGTGTGCATCAGAACCATATTAGCCTGTCCCTGCATTGATGTTATGGATGAGAGGGATGTGACACAGGTATCATCATATGCACAGGTTGTGTTGTTGGTTTGCCAGAGACGTAGGGTGGGCCATACATTTGACACCATGTGTGTGTGGTTGAGGGGTGTAAGTTGCTGATATGGGCATGGTGATGTTGTGTGTGTAGGTATGGGGTTGCTCAAGTGTGTTGGCATAGTGTGTGGGTATGCATGCTTGCACACAGTTCTGCCATGTGGCTGCCCAATACAGGTGTTTCTTGGACAGCTGCAGATCATACTTGGCAGGGTGTGCAGTTCACTGCGCCGGCCATGGTCATGAGGACTGTGCCTGCCAGTGGTTCCATGGGCACGTCCAGGTACAGGCCTCGATGTGCTACACTCCCCTGATGATGACATATCTCCACTGGAACCAGGTACCTCCTGGGACTGGCCAGTACACACATACACACACACACACACACACACACACACACACACACCCTGAAATTCCATCATAATACATACATGTCCCTGACTGTACAGACTGTCCCAAGTTTATTCACGTAAGTTTCATCCTGCATTACACTTGGAAACATACACTCATTAACATATAATTCAGACAAGTGATCACAACACATGACCTGCTACTCCATTACCTCTTTGACATGATTGGAGTAGTTTACAGGATATATATATATATATGTATATATATAATATATATGTATATATATAAAAAAAAAAATATATATATATATATATATATATATATATATATATATATATATATAAAAATATATATTATATATATGTATATATATATATATATATATATATATATATATATATATATATATATATATATATAGGGTACATTCAGACATCAGGTTCACAATCTCTAACCTCCTTCTGCACAACTGCACTGTTCTGCCTTGCTACAACACAGACAGGTGCCACATATGGACACATCCTAACATTAGAGGGGTGTATATATATATATATATATATATATATATATATATATATATATATATATATATATATATATATATATATATATACATATATATATATATATATATATATAGATAGATAGATAGATATAGATATATATATATATATATATATATATATATATATATATATATATATATATATATATATATATAGATAGATAGATAGGGACAGATTGCAGGTAAATAAGTAAAGTCCAGGACAAAACCGTAGATGCAAATCTTCTTTATATTCTCACAAAGTACAACAGATGAGCGCTTTCGTCTAATGACTAGACTTCATCAGATGAAGGCACTTGTACCAGTAATAACTTTTATACATCAAGTCTCAATCAAAAATACACTTAATGAAAATTTAAAGTGATACACCTACTCACTATGAACTTTCCTGTTTTACTATATCATATAAAAAAAAAACTAATAAACATATTTGTAGTTTAAATAAATAAATTTAAACCCATTTGTACAATCTCTAAATTATAAAATCATTTTTGAAATATAACTCAAACTAATTATACACTTTCAGCTTTTTTATATAATGCAGATTTTATACTAATATAGTCATTAAGACCTGGTGGGGAATTAGATTTTAACCTGAGCTGCCATAACAGTTCTCTGTATAATAAAGCATTTTTCATATCCCCCCTCCCCTCAAAATATCCTTTTTAACTAAATCGATTATACCGAATTTAAATCCTACAAATGAACTACAAGATACACTATGCTTATACAAAGCATTTGTTTCCTTGTGGGTCCTAATGTCGTATAAATGTTCATAGATACGGTCCATGAATGTCCTTTCAGTTTTTCCTATATAGTATGCACTGCATGCAGTGCATATAGCCATATAAACTAACATTTTGGACTTACAATTCCCTTTAATGAATCTTACTGTACTGTTCAGGCTATTGTTTAATTTTACAGTTGCCTCTCCCCATATATAGCTACACCAATCAGTGTCCTCCACTTGCTATCTGCATGCAGCATGCTGTGTAGTACTTCCTATTACCACTTTCATTGGCAACCCACTACTATAAATCCCTGCATCATGTGGGTGTGGTCCCTTTACCTTTCCTGTATGGTGGACATCCTTCCTGTGTGTGGGCAGCAGTGTTAGAGACAGCAGGTAGCAATACCTCTGACAAGAGACTTGCAGACTCAGGCCAGCTACATATTTGTATAAGGTTCCAGAACTACACATAGAGTGTGAGTAGTGTTGTTATATGCATTGTATAGCACTAAGTGTTAAAGGGGTTTATATGTACATACTAGTTTAACATGGAATGCAGTTCGTCTGCATAGATCTCAACTGCGGGCCTATCCACATGATGACCAGAGTTGTGCCTGTTATGTTTTGTCTATCCACCACACAGGTCTTTTGTCAGATATATCACTGGCAGTGTGTGTGTTGAGTGCTATCAGTACATGGCTACATCCATTTGTGTTTCTGACTTTATATTCCTGACTAAGGGTATGTTGTAGCCTATCCTGTAACACCAGCAACTTGCTTAGTGTATGACACTATTTCACATATGAGCCTGTGTTATGGCCTCTGTCCTCCACCTACATACCAGGGTTTGTCCATATGACATGCTGTCAGGGGTTCTTATATAGTGGCCTGTGGGTATATCATGCTGCCATTCCTGCCATCATTCCAGTGCTGTTGTGGCCCCAACTTATATTGTGGGGTTGGGTCCATATATGTGTGGGCTTCATCTGCACAAAACATGCATGCCCTTCTGCAGTCCAGAAGTCAGTGTATGTAGCAGTGTCATATGCCCCTGTAAGTCAGTCTATGGGGGGGGGGGGGGTGCACCATAAATAACCGAGGCTGTTACATCATGTGAGGGATATCAGTAGTAAGTTACCTTAAGGTATATGGCTGTACATTACCATACATTTCACCTTGGGAACATTGCTGGCCTACTGCTTACTACCATACAGACTGTTCTGTTTGTCAGTATGATTGTGATGTTTTCAGTTATGCATTATTATGTAACAGATACATCCCATTGTGTCAACTTAAGTATTTTCCCCTAGGGATTGCGTACAGAGTGTAGTTAGAGGCTGCTGGACTATACATCTGCATTACTTACTGTTGACTGATTGTTATCCTGTGGTCCAGTCTGTCTTTACTGTTGTACTACTTGCAGGCCATGGCCTGGACAGCATCATATGTTATGCTTTCAGATTACTGTATTAAATGATCTGCTTCAGAGTTGCATTAATCTGTTTGTATGTATGTCAAAGTCTAAACAGCTATATGATATAGCATATACAACTGTAATAGTACACAAATAAAACTTTCTTATGTATGTAAACCTGTGTGTGGTGTCATATCCTTTGACTTCTCTGTGCGTATATGTTTCAGCAAACAATTGTCTTTTATATGGGTGACTCATACACTGTCCATTTGATAAGGTGGCAATTGTAAGAATACTGGCTATTCAGTATGATGTGCACCCTCTAAATATGTGACTTCCTATACATATCTGTGTGTGTATGTCTAGTTATATGTATATCTATCTATGTGTATATATACATATATATATACATATATATATATATATATATATATATATATATATATATATATATATATATATATATATATATATATATATATATATATATATATATATATATATATATATATATATGTGTGTGTGTATCTGCATATATATATATGTGTGTGTGTGTGTGTGTGTGTGTGTGTGTGTATATATATATATATATATATATATATATATATATATATGTATCTTTCGAATGTTTATTGCTTCCGCATTGTACATTCCCTATGGTAGCCAGAGTGTACTGCATGATATGTTATTGATACCATCCTGACATCATTACTGTTAACATCTTGTGCCCATGTTGTGTCGGGTCCTGGGTAAGGGACGTACAACAGTTGGTACTGTATTGCAGGACAGATATGTTTTGCTGTGGGGGAGGGAGTGATATTAATAGTTACAAGACACATTTAGCTTGGGCACCCTCTCCCGCATTAACGGTGCCTTTGGTCATGTATGTATTTTTATGTTCTCTTTTTTACCTATAGATATATATCTGTAAATATATATATATATATATATATATATATATATATATATATATATATATATATATATATATATATATAAATATATATAGAAAGACATATATGTAGACATATATATCTATAGATGTATGCATATGCATATATATATATATATATATATATATATATATATATATATGTGTGTGTGTGTGTGTGTGTGTGTGTGTGTGTGTGTGTGTGTGTATATATATATATATATATATATATATATATATATATATATATATATATGTGTGTGTGTCTGTGTGTATGTGTTTGCAGAATAGTTTGCCTACTGACCTTTTCTGGTGGTAGACATCAAGTAATCGTTGGCTAGAAGTATGGAGGGTCCGGGATGGGATGTAGAGGGAGACTAAGGAAGATAGAGATGGACAGAAGGAGGGTTTATAAAGAATAGAGTGTAGCATATAAAATTGATAAGATAGCAGAAATTGGAGAAGTCCAAGCCATTGAAGAGAGTTTAAAGAAATGCAGTGGTGTGATTTGTATGGGGAGTTATTAATGAATCTGGCTATTTTATGCTAAGTCTGTTGGAGTTTGTTTAGAGTGGAGGCCTGGATATTGGTAAGAACTGGGGCGGCGTATAAGAGGGAGGGGAGGAAGAGTGCCTGGCCCAGGGTAAGTCTAGATTCAGGGGTAGGAATATTTTGTCCCGATATAGCAGACCTAGTTTCTGGTTTGTTTTTTTTTATACACTGGAGTATGTGTAGGTTGAACTTTAGTTCGTCATCGATAATGACCCCTAGGAGTTTTGTGTGGGTGTCAGGTTGGATAGTTGTAGTGTTAGAAGACTGAATAAAAAAGGAGGTTTTGTGATGAGAAAGAGAATAGGGAAGGAAAAGTAAGAGTTTGGTCTTTTTGGGATTTAGGATCAGTAGGTTGTGAGAGAGCCATTGTTCAGTGGATAATCAGGCTTGTTGGGTCAGGGAGTGTAGTTCAGGAATGTTATTTGAGATGGATATAAGTGTAGAGTCGTCGGCATACTGAATAAGGGAAGATTTTTTGCATGAGGTGTAAAGATCATTGGTGAAGATGTTAAACAAAATGGGTCCCAAGATGGAGCCTTGGGGAACACCACTGGAGATGGGAAGGAAAGGTGAGGAGGATGAGAGCCATTTGATGGATTGTTCCCTGACAGATAGGTAACTATTAAACCAGGCAAGTGCGGAGGGGAATAGGTGGAGATTTGTGAGTTTGGATAGTAGTGGAGGATGAGAGACAGTATTGAAGGCTTTGGAGAGATCTAGGAAGAGACAGGAAATTAGTTTATTCTTGTCTAGGGCCTCTGCAATGATATGAGTGAAGGAGAGGAGGGCAGTGCTGGTGCTGTGGTGAGGATAAAATCCATGTTGGGTAGGGGTAAGTAAATGGTGCATGAGGAGGTGATTGAGAAGCTGCGAGTGAATACATATTTCTAATATCTTGGAGAGGGGGGACAGACTGGCAATGGGTCGGTAGTTTGAGGGGTCAGTTGAGTTTCCACCTTTATGAAGAGGGATAGTAAAGAAAGATTTCCAAAGAGTGGGGGCAGTTGATTCCAGAATAGATCGATTAATTAGTATAGATATAGGATAGGCAATTGAGTCAGCAGCAAGTATGAGGAGATAGATTGTCAGTGGAAGGAGAGCAAGGTTTTAGCTTGAGTAGTAGAGATTTGTTGTAAGTAATGGGAACTGGCTCAAAAAAAAAACAAAGTTGTGTTAGTGGGACTTGGAGGGGTGGGTGTCAAGGTAGAGTTTGGCTTAGAGGTTACCATATTTTGGAGGGAAGAGATAAAGTGTTTATTCAGGAGGGTAGCTGTTTCCTGAGATAAAGAGTTAGGGTATGGGGAGGGATTAGAGGGATTTCCAGGATAGAGGATGTTGTTGAGAGTTGACCAAAATTTTCGAGGATTGGATTTGTTGTTAAGCTGAGCAGAGCTATAGTATAACTTTTTGTCATTAGTTGTATGTTTTTTTGCAAGGTTCCTCAGTTGCGTGTATTTTTGAAAAAAAGGTGGTTGTTTAGTGTTAGTCCACGTTTTCCAAGCATGATCTCTTTGTTTCATAAGGGACCTAGTCTCTTTTGAGAGCATGGTTTGATTTTACTCTGATCTTCCTAGAGGGAGCTAAGGAGTTTAGAGTATGCATGAAGATGCTATTGAAAGTGCTTACAGCATCGTTTAGGGGGAGGTGTTTTAGGATGGACCAATCTATGTTGTGGAGAATGGAGTTAAATTGGGGTGAATTGAAAGCCGATAGTTTTCGACAGTCTTTGATAAGGTGGGGTTTAGGAATATGGGAGTAGTATCTTAAGATGGTGGTAGGGAGATGATCACCGAGGGAGTCAGGTAAGGTGGTGGGATTGTGGTATTGGTGGGGGGGTGGGTTTGGTAAGGATCCAGTCTATGATGGAGCTGGAGGTGGAATTCTTATGGAAGCAAGTGGGAGATGTTATAAGTTGGTGGAAGCCGTGTAGGTGGATATTGAGTTGGGGGGAGTAGGTTGCTAGTTTGGACCAATCAATGTTGACATCACCAAGGATAAGTGTCTCATATGGTATGTTGTGGGAGAACCAGGATAGAATATTTTCAAGAACGGGCAGATTGTTACCAGGAGAACTGTACACATGTGGGGTATGATTCTGCATACAGCTTACTGCCACTCCCAGGATTCGAACCATGGCTGTGTCTGCTAAAAATAAAACAGTGTCCATCACAGTTGAGTGCGCTATATAGATACTGCTGTGGATCTCTTCTCTGATTTCTGTCTATAAGTCTCCTGTGGTTTTACAATCTGACCTTGTAATTATAACACTCTTATACAGGATGTCCTAGACAGTTTTATTATGTAGCACAGTGTGGATGACAGTGGTGAATAATGCCTTATTATTTAGAGCAACTGCAACCTTAACAATGCCATACAATACCATAGTAAACAATACCAGTACAGGATATCAATCTTTTATTTCTAGGCACAGTTTGCGTATCTGACAGACTTGTGGGGGCAATGTTTGTTAGCACTACCTGAATGTTGCCGCACATATTACCAGATTCTACATTAGTACTATGCACATACATCTCACTCTGTTACTGCACACACTCTGGTCACAGCTGTACAACATGGGGGTGGAGACGGGACATACTTGGCTTATTAAATTCGAACACAATTACACGCACTTCACCAGTACCTTATTTATTGTAAACGATCTGGTACCTCAGCCTTTCGCCTTCAATGGATCACAATAAATGTATCTTTTCACAGGTATATATATATATATATATATATATATATATATATATATATATATACACATATTTAATATCAATTAACACAAGGACCTGACAATTAATTAATCAATTAATAACTAATCATAAATTTAAAGTGACATTTATGAATAAAGTTGCATTTTATAAATAATTTAAAGAAGAGGAACAATCTATACAATTCCATATAGAATAATAAGTTACAAAAAATTATATCAATCAATAATTAAATACCCAATTCCAAATTAAGTCCATGGGGCTTCAAAGTTTTGTACTTTAAAATCATTTTTGTTTCCAACTCAAGTAATTTATAAGAATAATCCCCCCCCTCCTCCGAGAAAAAATGGTTTACCCAATACACAAAATTTCAAACTATTTGGGCAACCACCATGTTTCTCAAGGAAATGCTGGGCCACAGGGCTAACTTCACTGTGGATCCTAATATCTTTTAGATGCTCCAAAATATGAATTTTAACCATCCTTTTGGTTGGTCCTATATACCAAATATCTACACATGAGCAGCTTAAAATATACACTACCCCTATTGATCTACAGTTAAAGTAAAATCTGGGAACAAAGGGTATACCATTGATCATATTTACATTAATCACCCTCTCACACAAACTACAATGACCACAGGAATATGTACTTGGAGAGACATTACATTTTCCATCCCCTTTTAAAAAAATATAATTCAATAACTCTTTAAGATTTTTCCCCTTTCTGTAGGAAAAAATAATATGTTTTGGAAAAAGATGACCTATGTTCTCATCCTCACTAACAATATACCAATATTTTCTAACTAGATTAACTAGTTCATCTGACAGAGGGGGAAAATTTTGTCACATAAAATAACCTCTCCCCATCATCACATTCTTTGTTATTACTAAATACTATAACTGTAGATCTTTCCATCATAGCTCTAGAATTTAAATACTCACATGAATTTTCATCTAAATTCCCAAGTAACTTATTTTTGCATTTAAACAAATGGTCTTTATCATAACCCCTCTTACTAAGCCTCACCTCCACATCATTCAATTGAATAACCCTCTCCATTATATTACTAGTGTGATCAAAAATTCTTTTAAATTCACCTGAGGGCAATGAACGCAATAAATGCCCTGGATGCATGCTACTAGCATGTAGAAACATATTTACTGAAGTACTTTTCCTAAATGGCCTAAAGCCAATATGTTCCTCATCATTATATAAAGTTACATCCAAAAATTAATTCTTTCCCTATTCAGTTCATAAGAAAAGGTCAGACCATGTTTGTTCTTATTAAGAATCTCAAAAAAATCACAAATATCACCCCTACAAATCAAAAAAAGATCATCAATAAAACGCTTATATACTACAATATTCTTTTTGTAAAATAAAGTGGGATAGATAAATTTTCTTTCAAAAAATCCCATATAAATAATGGCATATGAGCGTGCATAAGCATCCCCCATAGCCGTTCCCTTTAGTTGCAAAAAAAATTCATTATTAAAGCAAAAATAGTTATGGGTAAGACAAAATTCAAGTAAATTAATCAAAAAGGTAGTTCTAGGCCCATCACCATACTTGGATTATTAGTCTCATAACATTTTGGAGAGTTGATAGAGTGACAGGTTTGTTTTTATAGATGTCTGACAATCAGTTGTATTTCTTATTTGCTGCCTAAAAGTCTGGGATCATCCCACTGATTTGCCAGGGGGACAGGGTGACAGGCAATGGATATGGGCCAATTAATTGGATATTCTGGACATATCCGTACAGTTGTGGGGTATGATTCTGCATACAGCCTACTACCACTCCCAGTATTCAAACCATGGCTGTGTGTGCTAAAAATACAACAGTTCACATCTCAGTTGTGTGTACTATTTGGATTATGTTGTCTGTCCTTTCATTGTTTTCTGTCTAAGTCTCTCTCAGTCAGACTATATGACCTCTTGTGATTACAACAGTCATATACAGACATTCCTACACATTTCATTTATGCAGCACAGTGTGGGTAACAGTGTTTAATACAACAGTACTATTAAGAGATTGCAACTCTACATTACCATATGATACCAGAGTAAACACATGTAGTCCAGCAGTTAGACCTTTATTGTCAGGCTATTATGCTTTTATTTACATACAACCTATATGAGACTCTTCCTGCCATATTGTCTGGTTTATGCAGTACATGCCTTAAACAGTACAGGTTTTATACAGGTGATTAACTTATTACTACTTTTAGATTTATTTCCGATGCCAGTACCTGCAAGAGTATTACTAACCTGCCTTGCCTAGCAATTGCTGCAATCTACAAAGATGGGCTTCCTGGTTCGCAGCCCTCTCATTTGCTACTGTGAAAGACATAAGAGGAATATTTTGCCATACCTATCCATAATATACATGATCTGGTAATTATTAAACAGGTAGCAGACTGATACACACAGATGGGACATCCGCCATCCTCCTAGCCTCTTGGATCCACTAATCCAAGAGATCCCTCTTTCTTCACTTCAGGTCGGCATAGTGATGTAAAGAGTCACAAGTTCGAGGTATGCCAGTCGAACAGGTGAGGACACGGGCGAGATGGTCCCAGGCTTCCGCTTTGTATTGGGAACCCTGGCACTGGCCCTGCAGCAGTCTCTGGTCATGGTCTTTAACAAAGTGTCCTGCCATGACTCTAAACTCCTGGATGCCCCAGCGCTGCACCCAAAAGCGTACACCCTCTTCCATACCAGTCATATTGTCTACAGGAGGAAGCTACAACCAGTTATGAGGTGTATTCCTGCCTGTTGGGTTACATAGGGCCAATTTCCTGCATTTTGCCATGATTGGACTGTTTTGAAAATGCTAAGCTATGGGGAAACCTGCTTACCTGAGGTTGGCATTGCTTAAAGGGCTATACCAATGGGCAAAATGATTTAGCTAGCCTATACATTGCTTACACCTAGTAAGCTGGACTGTACAATGCTTAGCATGGCTTAATTTTTAATTTACATACTATTTGCTGTTTGGCATTGATTTATTCATTACATGTTATATATGTGTTTGGTATCCATGATTCATGTGTACGTACACTGTATGGGGTCCTTGTGTTTATTAGTGGATTTCAACACTTTATTACAATGACACCTCACATCTGGGCTTAATTTAGTACTCCAGTTCACATATTTATGTTATGTAATAGGTTATACAACATAAAACTGTATATAGATTCCTTTCACATGTTAAGTTTAATTTTCCTATAGTGAGGATCTGTTTGGTGATACCTTAACCTTACGTACTGCTGTGATGGCGTAGTGGTTAACTACCATGACTGTAGTGTACAGGGTCCTGGGTTCAAGACATGCAAAGGCTGTTTATTTTGTTTTTGGCCAGAACAGTGGCTGTTGCATACAGAGTGATTAAGGCACTTTTAAGCAATGGTAAGCGGGTTTGCATGAAGGTAAGCAATGTTAACCTCTGGTTAAATATGCTTACAAAGAGTTAGTTTCAATATTGCTTAACCTGTGTGCACATTGCTTACCCCCACGCAAATGGGCTTAAACCCACTTACTACTGCTTAAATATGCTTACTCTTACTTAATAGTGCTTACTCCCGCTTACCCCTGCACTAATTTAGATAGTAATGTAAAATGGTTTTTGGGAAGGTGGTGGATTTGGACACTCTATGGATTTATCACTCATTACACATTGTACCTTCGATTTGTATCCCTGATTCCTGTGTACTTATATTGTATGGGGCACTTGTGATTATCTGTGGCTTTTACAACATTATGACAAAGAACCTTACATCTTCATTTATTTCACAAATATATGTTATTTAGTAGGTTATGCAACAAAAAATATTGTTCATAAAGTGATTTGACTTGGAAAATAGAACGTACTGGAGTGGGACAAAACGGGAATGACTGCTTGTAAGGCGAATGCTCTGCCCACTATACTATTGCAATACTGCTTCATTTGCATATATCTAGATTTTTATCCTCTTGTGCCATTTAAGCTGCAATAAATGTATCAATGCAATGGGCAAACCCACGTACCTACGGTTACATTTTATCTGTCTGATAAAAAAAAATAGCTTGTTTATATTTTATATTTTAACTATTGCTCTTATAAAATTGTGGAGATGTTGCTGAGGGTATGCAAACACCTATGAGCGGTCTTGCTCATTCTTATTGCTAACCTGCTGTTCTTGCTTGTGGGGGCATGTATATTCTGAGAGCTCTGCTCTCAGACCCACCCCCAGTACTCGTACATGCCCTGTGTCCATTTAGGAGCTCAGGCAGCACGCCTTCATTAATATGCCTGACGCACTGTCATGCTGCTTCTAAATATCTGCTTCCATGTAGGACTGAGCTAGTCCTGCATGGAAGAATAGTGAATCCAGGGGCATATGTTTTTCACACATCTTTATTTAATGGCCTTTTACAATGATGCCCTCTATTATTATTATTATTATTATTATTATGCATAGTTTCAAAATGATGATTCTACATGTTATGGGTTATTTACACAATTATTTATTTAATTATTATGACTTATTCATGGTGTCTATATAAAATTATATTTGGTATCTTTAATTTAGATCAGGTACAGATGAGGAAACGTCTGCTTTGACACCAGTATACCTGTTGTAAGCAAGTCTGTCCTTCACCATCTCCGTGATAAACATTTTGAACACTTTCTGTCATTTTGGCTGTTATTATTCAGAACCGCTATCTGTAGTAGCTCAGAAATTATAGCAGCTTAGCAATTTTCTGGACACTCCATGTTCTAAGCATATCCTGCATTGTCTTTGGCACTTGCTGGTTGCCTATCCAGTCATCTGAGTTTAATATGAAGAATGCTAGATTGTCACTTTGTTGAACTTGCAGGGAAAGTTTGTTCTAAAGATGGGATAGTCACTGGGAGATTTTGTCTCTCCAGCACATTTTATTTATGTATTGATGGAGATTAAAATCCCTAGTTTGGATATTGGTGGATTTGTTGGACTTGCAAAGACACAGAAGATCAAGGAGGATAGAGTTCCTAATGGTACAGAATGCAGGGCATAGATCGGACTCCAAGAGCCTATAAGAAACCAAGTAAAGGGATAGTGGTCCAAGCCTTTCCTAGTATTTCAGGGACTTTAGGCCAACTATCTTCTTGGTTAGGAAACTCTAGGGCCTTTCCAATTGCTTAATATGTCTAGAAGGGTACATCCCAAAGTGAGGATTGCACTTAATAAATTGTCTAATTAAGGCTGCATGGAAAGTTATGCTAACTTTTGAAATGGTTAAAGTTAAGCTAAACAGAAAGGTGTTCTGACTATTCCTGTTACATGGTAAGTGAAGGAGCGGGATTTATCATTTCAGGTTTCTGGATCCCTGACTACATATCATTACAGAGTGGGTGATGTACTGGCTGCACTGTACATTGAGGGAGACAGAGTTATTTTATTTTTTTAAAACCAAATGTGAAAAAACTGCAGCATTTCACATTTAATTTTAGTCCTTTTTTGTACACTAGTTGTTTACAAGGGTTAGCTTCTGCTGTAATGAATATATATTAGAGGGAGATTTGACAATAATCCCCAGTCTACAGTCATCTGCAAACTTAGTTAACTAAAGATCCTGGTTCCCATTCTGGACACCAGAGATGTAGAAGCCAAAAAGGATCCCAGTACTGAGCTCAGGGGTACTATTTACCTTCAAACTTTCCGAAGAGATGTCTAGCACCATAATTATGTTGGTTATATCTTTTAACCAGGTGGCTAGCTACCTCACACTGTATGGATCTATTTCAAAAGCACTTAGCTTATTTACAATTAGAGCTTACAAATTATCAAATGCTTTAGCCAGATATTTCATTTGAACAGTATGATCACTGTCTGTAGCCTGTTTGAACTTCTCAAAGACTTTTAGTCAATTGTGTAGTCCGGACCTCTCACTGACAAAGTCAAACTGATGTAGGTCTAGCCTTATAATGTTTTTGGAGTGTAGTAATATGCAATGACTCACACTTCATTTAATCACAAATCACTAAACAAGTTTGATGAATAAAACATTTGACTGAAACTAAGCTCAGAGAATCAAACTTGACAGAAAAACTTTATTTCAACAAATGTCTTAAAAGCTTGCATTCTGCAGAATGAAGCCCAGTGAACTGCCATGTTGGGAGGGGTGATCTCCCACACATCCTTACTTCAGTATAATAACTCCACAGCCATAGATCACTGGAGAAAAGAGAAAAGCACATACTAACACATTTTATAGAAAACTTAATTTGAGTAAACATAATTCAAAAACTTTTTTTTGCAAGGGGGCATTTTCCTATTACTTAAATATACAACAGCTGACAAAAAAAGAAGAAACAGTCACAGTGAATCACTGTTTTTTTACTTTGCAATTTTCGGTCAATCAGGTTTCAGTCGAATGAAGTTTCAGTCAATCTCTTAGCCACTTGTGATTCAGATCAATGTGATTCAGTCAAGGCAACTGCTACCCCTTTTTGATATTATAGTTTATGAGGTCAGATACGACATACTCCAAGGCTTTAAAAATCTGATTATTTAGGCTAATGGGTCTATAGTATCCTGGATCTGTGGTAGAGCTGCTCATGTTCAGGTGCATCACCTTTGCAGTTTACCATACTTCATGGACAAATCCTGCAGCTAAGCTCGGAAAGGGAAACAGAAGGTCATGACTGGCACTATTTCTTAGGCATCCAGGTAAATTATCAGGCCTTGTGTAAATAGTATTTTTCATTTTAGACAGCACCTTCTTTAGATGTTCATTTTTGATTTAGGAAGTGTAAACATTTATGGAATTAAGAGAGTTGCTTCAAAGGTAAATTTTTGAAATACATGTGCCTAGTAGTAAGGGCCTAAGTGGGTGGTGTCATCTTGAAAAGCTTAGTTCATTGCTTGTGTTATTTCTTAGCCTCTTGGTGTAACTAAAGAAAGACATACTTGACCTTGGCTTCAAAAGCTAATTTATGTTCATGATTTGCATTATTAGCCAAGGTCAGTGCTGTAACCGGGGAGAGGGAAGTGGACAGCTGCCTTCCTTGGGGTCAAGTTATCAGGGACATAATTATCAGATGCCAATGGTGTGGAAGTATAGTACTGGAATTTGTTTATGTATACCAATAATTGCATTTGCTGTCACATTTGAAATGCTGAGGCACTCAGTATAGGGAATTTTAACTGTAGCAAGCTGCTTATTACATTTCAAGTTTCACTATAGAAAAAAAATTTTCATGGAGGCCACAATTTTTAAATATTACTCTAGCTTAAAAAGTTAATAGAAAAACATTTGCATCAATGTTTGCATTTTGTGAATGATAAGAATTATAAAACTCTAATGTATAGCATTATTGACTGACTGCAATCCTTTTCAATTTATCAAAAAATTCAAAATTTCTTCTGCAACAGGGTAAAAAAATATAACAATCACAGACATTCTGCAAAATTCTGGATGGTTGAGAGGTAAATGCAGGAGTGTAGCATTAGCATTAGTTTATGAATACAGATAATGCATTTGCAGTGACATCTGCAACACTGAAAATCTCAGGGCATGACATTGTAAGAACTCCAGCTCTATTAGGAATCTTGACCAATGGATATGAACCTATGAACCTATGAACTATAGCATTGTTTATGGTCATGTCTGAAATGCTGCAGTATATTATATATATATATATATATATATTTTTATTTTTTTTTTTTTTGAAGCAGATGCCAGTTCCGGAACCTGCACAAAGCAACGGATTGCTAGACAAGCTAGGTAGCTACAGTTCTGTCAGTCCTAATCATAGCCTTTAGTTTCTCACTGATATTATTGATACAGTTTTTTTATATGAGGACTTTTAGATCTGCTGTGTGATTTAAGACATTTGTTTCTGCTATTGATGCACATTCAGTGAGATGTAACCTTGGACCATGCAAAGAAATCTTTTTTTTTTTTTTGCAATGGTAAGGATGCCCCGCACCCCTTGAATATATATGAATATATATATATATATATATATATATATATATATATATATATATAGATATATATATATATATATATATATATATATATATATACACACACATACATATATATATATATATATATATATATATATATATATATATATATATACACACACACACACACACACACACACACACACACACACACACACACACACACACACACACACACATTCCTTGCTGGACATATATTAAGTGTGGTTTGTCCCGGGGATTACTTCAGTGTCACTATTAGACAGAGACACAGTAAACTAAACTTTAAAATGGGCACAGTAAACTCAAAGCATGGGGTGGCATAAGCCAAACACAATCGGGCTAGGCTTATAAATGCCCCAGGGCAGATAGCCTAGTATGAACCTATGAACCTATGAACCTATTTGCAGTTTTTACTGTATTTATTAAAACATACTTTTCAGTTTCCTCATTTCTGAAGAGTTCTTACAATTAAAGAAAGAAAGTATTCATATATACTTGTTCTACATGTTTCTTTTGCCTAGCTAATTTCTTATGAAGTTTGTTTTGTAATATATGTATATGTATATATATACACACACATATATGTATATATATATATGTATACACATATATATATATATATACACACACACACACACACACACACACACACACACACACACACACACATACACACACACACACACACATATATAGGCACATGCACATTACTAATCTGGGTTCTTTGAGTGATTTTGCTGCTGATGTTAGTCACCTTCAAAGACACCTGTGGAGAACTTTCCAACATTTAAGCTCCATGGCGTGTGCCATAAATGTGGACCAATGTAGTAGCAGTAACTACACTGGTATGGGTATGAATCTCATCTGTGGCAAGTGTTTGTGTGTGCACCTCAAAGATTTTGGCCACATTTACACATCTCAGAGCCTGACTTTAGCAGCCCTGCAGAAATCATTCACCTTAGAAGTACCTATTGCCAACCCTGAACCATGCCAGGTCAGTGGTGCATGTGGTAAATGTGTAACATAATGGTCCATAAAGATTGTTAGATAGAGGTTTGAACCTCCCCCCGGGCAAATGTAAATGTGTGTTTAGTGTAAAATTATTTTTGGGCTCTCTCACCCATTACATCAACCAAGGCCAGTATTTACAAGGGCTGGTGATGTTCCTCACCTTAGAAGTACCTTGGGACAATATCCATCCTATAAGCTCTGTGATGAATGCGATAAATGTGGTACACTATAGTAGCAATACATAACTAGGTAGGGCTTTGAATTTTACTCTCTTTTGCAACAGTTTCTTCCTTCTGTTGTAGAGTTTGTTTATGGCAGGAGATCACCAGATCGGCTTCCTTTTTTGGAGGATAGTGTCTTAGTTCTGTTTGGGATAGCATGATCCATGCACTTGTGTAAGTGCTTATAGAGTGCATTTGTATAGGATTCAGCAGTCATAACTGAATTGTCCATCTGCATGGGTGTCATGAAGTTCGCCACTTCTGTCTTAAGCATGAATTTGGCTTTGGGTTTCCTTAATGTTGGGAGGGGGCAGGATGCGGATATCTAGGGTGATTAGCTTATGGTCAGATCTGACCAACGAGGAGTTGATTTCAGGTGTGGAACACCGGTCACTCATGTTGGTAATGACTAGGTCTAGGATATTGTTGCCCTGGTTGGGATGTGGATAAGTTGATCTAGGGCATGGGAATTTATGAATTCCAGAAAGTGTTGAGTGAAGGAGTTGGTACATGAGTAGTTTTCCCAGTTAATGGTGGGGTAGTTGAAATTGCCCATTATGAGGGTGTTTGGTTGAACCTTAATATTTTCCAGTATATCAAGAAAAGGGGAGTGGGAATCCTGGGGTATGGTGGGGGATATATAGCAAGCTACAATTTGGATTGCACTTTTGCGCAGAGTTAGTTGCACTTAGATAACCTCGGATGCATTATGCTGCGCAACTATCCTGGAGATGTGGATATCCTTAATGAATATGGACACACCTCTGCTTTTGGTGTTCTGGTCCAAGTTAGATGACCAAAAAGTGTGGTTTGAGTTATAGCCTGGTAATGCAGGGGTGCTCTCTAGTGCCTTGAACCAGGTCTCAGTCACTGCACAGAAATTGATGTTCTCCAGTCTGAGTGCCGCGAGTGAGTGCATTTTGAGATTTAGACTTCTAGCATTAAGTAGCATTACCCTCAGTTTTTGCTTGCCTGTTCTTGTTACAGTGGTGAATTTGTCATTTGAACCTTGCCTAAAAAAGGCACTATAGGGGCAGCAAGAGCCTTAGCCAGTATCCGGAATCCCAGGGGCGACAGGTGCAGGCCAACTCTGTCAAAACATTGTAGTCTGTCGATCATGTCATCCCAGGCAGACAGATACTGTATCCTTTTAGAATGACACCAGAAGCTTAGCCAATTGTTGAAGTCAATTATTTTGTCCTTGTACTGCGGTATCATTCTGGGTGATGGCAGGATGTTACTCAGGGCTAGGGTCATACCTGCCTGGGCTACAAGATCAGAGAGCTCTTCCATGTCTCTTTTCATGTAGTGCAGGGAGGTACATCTCAGGTTGTTCACACCAACATGGACAATGACAGATTCATATTTGTACTTGTTATGGAGTGACCTGAGTGCATGGGTTATGTGGTGGATCCTGGCACCTGACAGGCAGGTGACTGTAACCTTCTCTTTGTTTAGCCTGGTGGGACATCAGTGTGCCTGACTATAGAGTCACCTATGACTACTGTGTTGGGTACGTTGGTTTGCCTTATGGGCTGTTGTATATTGGAACATTGAGTCTGTGGGTTATGTGTCATTTGGGTTGTGTTAGGGGGTGGAGGTTGCTTGCATTTTTACTTTGGAGGTCTCTGTTGCTTGAGCAGATTATTATTGAGAGCCTCTGTGAATGTTTTTGTGTTTCTATGTTTGGATTTTGGTGGTGTAGCTTTAGTGTGACTATGTCATGAATGTGGTGTGATGCAAGTGTTTACCTTCTCCTCAGTCTTGGTTGGAGAGAGCTTTATCTCCAGTTTGGCTAGATAAGTGCATCTCTCACAGGTTGTGGTGTTGGGTGGTAGGAGGAGAGGGTTGTCTGTGTACATGAGGCAATTGCTACATTGCCTCAAGATTCGCAGATTCATCAGCTGGACAGGAGAGAACACTGGGAGCTGACCCTTGTACATGCCTGAATAAAAAAATACTTTCCTCTAGACAAGTGAGGAAAGTGAGTATAAGAACTGTTTTTCTCTAAGCAAGTGAGGAAGGTAAGTACAAAAACTGTTTTCCTCTAGGTAAAGAGGAAGGCTGAGTGCTGTAGTAATTTGTAGCTTATTTAGTGCTAGCAACAAGTTCTGAACAAGTGCTGAGCATGAATAAGCAAATTCAAGTGCTAAAACTAAGAATCTGTGCCTGGATCTTGTGGTAGATAGACTACTTAGTGCTTACCACTCCCACTGCTAAGCTAGAATGCTTCCCTCCAGCACAGAAAGGATTGGGGGCTCAAAAGCTTACAAACAGCCCTGGATACAAAAAATCTGTATCTGGACAAGACTAGTTACAGGAAAGGTTGAAAATGAGCTCAAACACAGGCTTTTAAACCAGAAGGTTGAAGGAGATGAAAAAACTGTCCAGACGACCAATAAACTACAATTGTTAGGCCAGAAACCACTCTTATGGTAGATAGGCTACCTAGTGCTTACCACTCACACTGATAAGCTAGAAGGCTTCCCTACAACACAGAAAGGCTTGGTGGCAGCTCAGAAGCTTACAAACAGTCCTGGATACAGTAAATCTGTATCTGGACTATACTACTTACAGGAAAGATGGAAACAAGCACAAATGTGGGATTTTAAAAAGGTAAGTTGAAAGAGATGGAAAAAAACTGCCAAACGGCCAATAAACTAAAATTTCTGGGCCAGAAGCCACTCTTGTGGTAGATAGGTTACCTAGTGCTTACCACTCCGACTGATAAGCTGGAAGGCTTCCCTCCAACACAGAATGGCATGGGGGGCTCAGAAGCTTACAAACAGTCCTGGATAAAGCACATCTGTATCTGGACTAGACTAGTTACAGGAAAGATGGGAAACAAGCGCAGATGCGGGCTTTTAAACCACAAGGTTGAAAGAGATGGAAAAACTGCCAAACAGCCAATAAACTACAATTTATGGACCAGAAACCACTCTTGTGGTAGATAGGATACCTAGTGCTTACCACTCCCACTGATAAGCTAGAAGGCTTCCCTCCAACACAGAAAGGTTTGGGGGGCTCAGAAGCTTACAAACAGTCCTGGATACAGCAAATCTATATCTGGACTAGAATAGTTACAGGAAAGATGGGAAACAAGTGCAAATGCAGGCTTTTAAACCAGAAGGTTGTTTTGTGTGCTTTAGAAGGGCATATGTATTATATTTGTTGTACTATTGTACATCGTTTCCACATACCCCAAGTCTGTTCATCTGCCTTGCATTCACCAGGTGCATTGTTTTATACTGCTACACAAAAACTCTGTTCTTTTGTCCTTTACTTATAACAAAATCTGTGGTCCAAATGGGGACTTAGATTGTACATGAAAAGCTTTGAGGAGGATATGTCTGTGTTATAATGAAACTTTGAAACACATCTGCAGAAAATGAATTTTGCTTCCCATTATGACATGGCTGTTGTAATGATGGTGAAACAATTAGTGTCTTGATGGTTGTTTTGCAATTTACTTCACAGCTTTCGGAGTATTAGTAGTCATTTTAAGCTGTTATGATACCTGAAAACACTGTGACAGGTGTTCATAGTGGGTCTATATCACATCAGCAAATGCTAAAAATAGCGAACCCTGATATATCGAACTTCAAAGTCCGAAAACTGAAAACAGCGAAGGAACAGATCAGCAAATTTTTTCCTAGAGAAAAAAAAATTGCTGAGCCATTCTCCAGGCTTTAATGTTTTCTTCACTGTGGTGCGATCTCGGAGTTGGTATATTGACTGTTTTTTTTTTTTTTTATTTGTCCCTGGATAAAAAAATTGCTGACCTTTTCCTTCACTGTTTTCAGCATTCAGACTTTGAACTTTGATGTATCAGCATTTGCTTATTTTTAGCATTCACCAATGTGATATAGACCTGTTCATAGTCTGGGGCTGTGTAAGTGCATAGTGCACATTTGCAGACAGCAATGCTATGCAGTACATTAGTAAGCAGATATGCAAATGTGTCAGAGTAAGATAGTTGCTTTAAATATGGAAAAGCAAAACAATTTCTATAATCATGTCCAGTTTTTCTAAAAGTGTACATTTGTAAAGTTTTTCTTTTTGTATGTGCTAAGTATTTTGCAAAATAATAAATGGTATGTGTCTTGTCATATTGTGGGCAAGCTCTGCTAAGCTCAGTCACACTAAAAGCATTATTGCAAATGTGCAGACTGCATCATACCTCTCAAACTCTTAGACCAAGAAATCTGGACAAAGCCATACATAAAATTGGGACAAATGCCAAAAATAAGGACAATGTTTAAATATTGCTCTTACAAGCTTAGAATGTTGAGAGAATAACAGGTTTTGCATTAGCATGTGTTTTCTGAAGGGTGTGAAGTCTGAAACTCAAATGTCTGTCATTATTTTCTAACTTCAATCTTTGATGAATTACCACTAATTTGCCAGAAAACCACAATTTTATGAAAGGCAGACCAAACATATGAGCCAAAAATCTGTACAGTTGAGAGTTATGGACTGCATGGCAGCTTAAACTGTTTTTACTAAAAAAAGAAAAGGGTTTAGAGCTGTTTTATATAGGTGTATTCTTTTTTAGATTTGTTGGTGGTTTTATTAAAGAATAGAAAGGGGGCTGATAGGACAGACTGAAAAAAGGGAAAAAAAAAAAAGAGGTGAACACACAAGGGAAAAATCAAGAGAGTTTGAGCTGATGAAGGTGGAAGAGGATGGCCACTGCATTTTTGTTGGGCGTAAGACCCCCTATTTTTCTAAAGATTTTTTAAGAGGTTAATGTGGGTGGAAAATAGGCAGGAGGATGAAGGAGAAATGGTAAGAGAAGAACACTGAGGAAATCCCAGTTGTGTACCCAGTCCACACAGCCTCAAACATGTCCACTGCCAGATGATGTTGCAGTGGAGGTCTCTGTTGTTGAGGGACTAAGGACCTGTGCTGGCACAGTGGTTAGTACCAACAGGGTTAACATGTCTTCTGCATGCTGATAAGAAGCTTTGTCTGGCATAATTTTCTTGTCTACTACATCTTCCAATACATCCTCAACCAAACCTTTAAGCCCTCATTCAGTGAGGCTAGCCAGGGGTAAGAGTGCCTGCAGGACTGGCGCCTTTACTCCGACCTTGTGAGGAAGGCCCGAGGGGGCAGAGGGGGTTCTTTCCATAGCCTGGGAAGTATATGCCTGGTCTGCAACTGAGGGATTTTAACTAGTATCAAAGAAAAATAAAATGGGAGGTATGCAAAACAACAAAGGAAAAAGAAACACATAAAGATAATAATAAATGAAAGAGGAAAAAAAAAGAGGTGAAGAAAGACAAAAAAGGAAAAGCAAAATAAATCCACACAATACCATTATAATGCAAGGTCACAAGCCAATAAACTACTGTGAAAGATATCTTTATTGAAGAACACTTATATGGGAAGTGCTTATGCATACAGTTGGGGGTAGTGGTTGGGGAAGTGCTTATGTAACTTGGGTGATTGTGTAAGAGTAGTGCTTATGCATACTTGTAATGAATTGAAATGGCAAGGGATTTTTTTTCTTCTTTTGGAAGGGTTTTATGTTTCAATTTGGTACATTTCAAACACATTTTACAGTACACAGGTATCAATTGTGAAAGAAATCACTAAGTACTGCAGTTAATCATGGTTAAAAATGACAGTATAAAATGTTTTCTTTGATCTCTTCCTATCTGCATTTCCATTTCTTTCAGCTGCAAAAGTATAATAACAGTTTTTTGCAGGATTGCCACGGAAATCAGGTTTAAAAGCATTGCTGTAGTTCACCTCAAGTACATATGTGCAGGTTAAGGTATCTGACTGCTGAAGTACATATACTTATACATTTTTTCTAACTCCCTGTTGTATTATATATATATATATAATTATAGCTATATGTGGATTAAAAATTGTAATTACTGTCGAACTCTGGCTTTCTAACCTGAACCTGGTCAACGTACTTGGCCAGCTGGTCAACACTACCTGTGACAGCACTATTGATGAAGGGGATTATACCTGTCAGGGTTGACGGGTAGTCACCCAACTCTTGACAGATATAAAATCTGGATTATAAAAATTAACTCATCATTTATAAAGCTTTAATTTTATTTGTATTAAGAAAAGAAATATAAAAACAGTTCAGTTATAAAAAATATCTGGCATTTAACCATTTAAGTGAAACAGTCGGTGACAACCTACGCTACACATACACACACACACACACACACACACACACACACACACACACACACACACACACACACACACACACACACACACATTAAGAGTATACTTATGCAATAAATATTATGTTTTATGTCTAGAAAACCCAAAATGTTAAATATTCTCATTAACTGTGTACTAATCATGTTACCTTGCTCAGGGTCATAGAGAAATTGGAGCCTGTCTCGGAAGGAAAGGATATGGGGGAGCAAACCATTCATGCCCAGAACACCAATCCTTCACAAAATATCAGCTGCTTTCATTGGCCATGGAACTGCTGTGTTCAGATTACAACACCTCTGTTCCAGGTAACATGAAAGGATTTAGAAAAACTATGCTAGAGTCAGAGGCACATTGGCAGTACACAACATGTACTGCTTTTCTTTGGTATTGCCATCAGCTCTACTCCCATCTTTTTCTTTTTCTAATTCACAAATATTTTATTGTGCAACAGTACTAATATAAGACTTTCAATAAGAATCCTTTAGCATTGTTGAAATGCCAATTGAAAAAGGCTTCTCAATGAAGTCATTATTCTGTATATGATAACAAGCTTATCCACAATGTTACAGACATAGTTATTGTGAGCCTCCATATTATGCTGCACTGTTCTCACTTATCTGTTTTCCAAAGAAATATGCTTTGATGTTCTACTTGATTTTTCCCCCTCCAGGTATTTTAAAAAGTTCTCATTTTTCATCACATCTTCACTAGAGACTTTATTCTACAGCCTCCATCTTGTACACAATAAATGTGAGGGGTGCCTTGAATGATAGCACAAATAACCTGCATATATACAGGAATATTAGCTTTTTTATGTCGGGTACACTGTGTTCACTGAAATCTATTGCCTCTAACTGTTATTATCATTTTGTAATGCTGTTTGCTTGATTTAATGAAATTTGTTATAACCAGCTAAAGTCCTTTCTCCAGATTTATTGCTACGATAGTAATCTTGCAAATAATAACAATTTTGTCTTGCATGCTCAGCTGTAACATCTAAAACAAGCCTGTAAATAAAACAAAACTCAAAAATGTAGAATTTCAAGAGCATCATTCTGTTATTTGTCAGAGTGCTTGTCTGGATTTTTCAGCATTTCAGTGTTAGTTATTACCCTAATTTGAGCGGTGCTGCTGTTCATGTAACACCTTTGGAGTGTGCACCGTACAGATGCAAGTATCTTGAGCCTTATGTGTCACTATTCTGCCTCAGCTCTTCTACTTCCTAGTGGTCAGTGTTATGGTGATAGCAGGAGTTATGGGCAGCTGCCTACAGTTGTGCAGTGAGCCACTCTTTGAATAAAGTATTCTCAGAGTAGCATCAAACATCCCACAGCTGCTTTACTTTAGCAAAATCAGCTTGTAGTTGTTCCATGTTACCCTTAGTACTTAGTATATGCTCTGTAGAGGGCATATTTAATAGTTACTTAGCACAACTAGTTCTTTCCTTCACTGTAAGCCTAATAATTATCTCATTTGACTGAATGAATGCAATACTCTGTATATTTCAAACATCTACTCCAAGTCTCTACACTAATATGCTGTTTATATTGCTAGCTTGTAGCACTTGGTGTACTTAGGCAGTGTAGCAACTGACAGAGGTTCACAGATAATGGACTTTTAAGCCATACCCTCAGAAAAAGACAGTGTGTGAGCATCACACATTTCAATACTCTACACCAACCCAAACTAGAATGTCTTACAGTGAGGCTGTAAAATCTCCTTGCCAAAACATTCTAGATCCATGAGGACTAGGTCTCAGTGAGCGCTTAATACCACAACACATTCTGATACACTTTCATAACAGAGTCAGCAACATTTAAATCAGCTCATTTCCAGTACACTTGATCACTCTAGAAATAAAAATATTTTAGTGAGCAGTGACTTTATAGTTGGACAGACTGACTCTCCACTTACTAGACTGGACAAAGACAGGGTACAGTGAGTTCTCTTTCTGGTGCTAAGATCTCTAATATCACAAGCACCCTTAAGACCCTTTCACTTGGCAAATATGATGACAACATTATGTTGACCCATGTTGGAGTGAATTACTTTGCATGCAAAACCATGAAGGATATTCAGAGAGATGTGCCAGAACTTTTCTGTGTATTTCACAAATGCAGGTAAGACTCCTGTCCAAAGTGAAATCCTTTCTTCTCCAAGAATGATGCCTAGGTATAAAGAAAATATAATTGGCTACAGCAATTGGCTAAGTAGTTGATGGCATTCCAGGGAAATGCAGTATGGGTCAGCATGGGCCTGAATTATATAACAGTGATATGTGCTTTACAAAGGATGGTCAGTGTCTCTTGTTACAAGGCTTCTGCATACTGGGCAGAACCTTTGTGCTTCTATAATGCCTGTTTTAGACAGAGTCCAACATTGCAAAATAACTGGCATATCTAATCTAAATCAGGTTCTTGTTAAGATGGTTCTCCTCAGTTACAGACGTTTCAAAGACAAAATGTTTGGCCTTGAGCCTCTCCCTCTTTTGAAGCACATCCATATTTTGTGTAATTACAGAAACTTGATTTAAATGTACAGAAAGCACTCTTTCCATGCATGGATTTTGTAGCTACTATTTTTCAAACAAGATGACATCTGTAGGGTATCTCCATATTTGTTAGGGACCATATCACCTCAAGACATATTCCAAATAATCTGCAGAGTTTGCTGAGCTCCAAGTCACATAAAACAAAACCGACTATCAATTTATAGCTTATTACAGGACACTAAGGACACTATCTATGTCCCCTGATAACTATGTATGGTTCCATGATATAATTGATGAACTTTCTATAAACAAACAGTCCATTACTTTAGGATACTTTTTGCAGTAAAAGAAAAAAAACTCCAATATAAACAGTAGATCTAAGAACACTGAAATTAAGGATAACATTATAATATTGACTAAAAACTTTAAAAAATATCTGGACTACTTAGGCAGCCCATGAATGTATGTTAGCATCTAAAGCTAAAGAAAACTACAAATCAGTCTCTTGCTATATTGGAAAACTGAAAAATAACACCCACTCTGCTCAGGATGGTACCACCTGCTCTGTTCAGATACAAATTTGCAACATTATAGTAAAACATTCAGTGGCAACTTCACCCTGGAAAATACTAAACTCTGCCCACATATCCCTGAAGTTCTTAGACCCCCTGTCATTACCAAAGATCCTGTACTAAAGATTGTTACCAAGAGTGAAGATACTTCCTCCATGGGAGCTAATAGTATCCTTGGCTGTGTAATATATAGCACCACACTGCTCAATTTCTGAGTTGTTTGGCTTCTGCTACATACCTACAATCAACAGCATTAATAGCTGAGTTAAGTACAAACTTGCAGTGTTAAAGATAATACTGCATTTTATTTTATTTTTCTGTCTATTTAATTGTTTCATTGGTCTGTGTCTCTCTGTAGTTATTTATTTTTCTATTTAATTGTCTCATAAAATACTGTGGTCTCTCTCTGTCTCTGTAGTACTGCGGGCTATTGTGTTTCACTTTATTGATATTCAGTGTTAAACTCTTAGCCTAGAGGGTTCCTATGTATTTATAAGTTAGTTACATTCTTGGAATTTATTACTGCTTAATTTCTGAGTTGTTTGGTTTCTGCTACATACCTACAATCAACTGCATTAGTAGCTGAGTTATGTATAAACTTGCAGTGTTAAAGATTGTACTGCATTTTTTTTTATTTACTATGCATTTAATTGTTTCATTGGCCTGTGTCTCTCTGTATTTATTTATTTTTTTATTTAATTGTTTCATAGAATACTGTGGTCTCTCTCTGTCTCTGCACATAGTGGGGGCTATTGTGTTTCACTTCATTGATATTCAGTGTTAAACTCTTAGCCTAGAGGGTTCCTGTGTATTTATAAGAGTTAGTCACATTCTTTGAATTTATGACTGCTCAATTTTTGAGTTGTTTGGCTTCTACTACATACCTACAATCAACTGCATTACTAACTGAGTTAAATACAAACTTGCAGTGTTAAAGATTCTACTGCATTTTATTTTATTATTCTGTGCATTTAATTGTTTCATTGGTCTGTGTCACTCTGTAGTTATTTATTTTTCTATTTAATTCTTTCATAGACTACTGTGGTCTCTCTCTGTCTCTGCACATAGTGGGGGCTATTGTGTTTCACTTCATTGATATTCAGTGTTAAACTCTTAGCCTAGAGGTTTCCTGTGTATTTATAAGAGTTAGTCACATTATTTGAATTTATTACTGCTCAACTTCTGAGTTGTTTGGCTTCTGATACATACCTACAATCAACAGCATTAATAGCTGAGTTAAGTACAAACTTGCAGTGTTAAAGATAATACTGCATTTTATTTTATTTTTCTGTGTATTTAATTGTTTCATTGGTCTGTGTCTCTCTGTAGTTATTTATTTTTCTATTTAATTGTTTCATAAAATGCTGTGGTCTCTCTCTCTGCCTCTGCAGTACTGTGGGCTATTGTGTTTCACTTCATTGATACTTAGTGTTAAACTCTTAGCCTAGAAGGTTCCTATGTATTTATAAGTTAGTTACATTCTTGGAATTTATTACTGCTTAATTTCTGAGTTGTTTGGCTTCTGCTACATACCTACAATCAACTGCATTAGTAGCTGAGTTACGTATAAACTTGCAGTGTTAAAGATTGTACTGCATTTCATTTTTTTATTTTCTGTGCATTTAATTGTTTCATTAGCCTGTGTCTCTCTGTATTTATTTATTTTTTCATTTAATTGTTTCATAGAATACTGTGGTCTCTCTCTGTCTCTGCACATAGTGGGGGCTATTGTGTTTCACTTCATTGATATTCAGTGTTAAACTCTTAGCCTAGAGGGTTCCTGTGTATTTATAAGAGTTAATCACATTCTTTGAATTTATTACTGCTCAATCACTGAGTTGTTTGGACTCTACTACATACCTACAATCAACTGCATTACTAGCTGAGTTAAATACAAACTTGCAGTGTTAAAGATTGTACTGCATTTTATTTTATTATTCTGTGCATGTAATTGTTTCATTGGTCTGTGTCGCTCTGTAGTTATTTATTTTTCTATTTAATTATTTCATAGAATACTGTGGTCTCTCTCTGTCTCTGCACATAGCGGAGGCTATTGTGTTTCACTTCATTGATATTCAGTGTTAAACTCTTAGCCTAGAGGGTTCCTGTGTATTTGTAAGAGTTAGTCACATTGTTTGAATTTATTATTGCTCAATTTCTGAGTTGTTTGGCTTCTGCTACATACCTACAATCAACAGCATTAATAGCTGAGTTAAGTACAAACTTGCAGTGTTAAAGATAATACTGCATTTTATTTTATTTTTCTGTGTATTTAATTGTTTCATTGGTCTGTCTCTCTCTGTAGTTATTTATTTTTCTATTTAATTGTTTCATAAAATACTGTGGTCTTTCTCTGTCTCTGCAGTACTGCGGGCTATTGTGTTTCACTTCATTGATACTCAGTGTTAAACTCTTAGCCTAGAGGGTTCCTATGTATTTATAAGTTAGTTACATTCTTGGAATTTATTACTGCTTAATTTATGAGTTGTTTGGCTTCTGCTACATACCTACAATCAACTGCATTAGTAGCTGAGTTAAGTATAAACTTGCAGTGTTAAAGATTGTACTGCATTTTATTTTTTTTATTTTCTGTGCATTTAATTGTTTCATTGGCCTGTGTCTCTCTGTATTTATTTATTTTTTATTTAATTGTTTCATAGAATACTGTGGTCTCTCTCTGTCTGTGCACATAGTGGGGGCTGTTGTGTTTCACTTCATTGATATTCAGTATTAAACTCTTAGCCTAGAGGGTTCCTGTGTATTTATAAAAGTTAGTCACATTCTTTGAATTTATTACTGCTCAATTTCTGAGTTGTTTGGCTTCTACTACATACCTACAATCAACTGCATTACTAGCTGAGTTAACTACAAACTTGCAGTGTTAAAGATTGTACTGCATTTTATTTTTCTGTGCATTTAATTGTTTCAATGGTCTGTGTCTCTCTGTAGTTATTTTTTTTTATTTAATTGTTTCATAGAATACTGTGGTCTGTCTCTGTCTCTGCAGTTAGTTTCCCACTCACCATCCCTGTTCTTGTTCTGGTACTAATCTTGGTGGCTTTGGAATTTCCCACCCCTCCTGTAAAATTTGTGTTTGTACACTCTTCCTGGGTCTATCTCATTTGCTCACTCAACCGAGTACAGTGAGATCATATTTTGACTTCAGACACTCCTACCAGTCCCATCTGTTTAGCTGTATCCCAGCTCTATTCCAGTCTAGTGTCACTAGCTCCTTCTACCTAATACAGGTACAATATTTGTGAAGGGCAAGCCACTTAAGTATTTAGTTTTGAATTATCTTTTGTTTCTCCTTTTTCCCTTTCCACTTTCAAAAAAAATTCCTAAGCTTGTTTTCTGCCTTTTCTGTAACTAGTTTAGTCCAGATACAGATTTGCTGTAAACAGGACTGTTTGTAAGCTTCTGAGCCCCCAAAGCCTTTCTGTGTTGGACGGAAGTCTTCTAGCTTATCAGTGGGAGTAGTAAGCACTAGGTAGCCTATATATTACAAGAGTGGCTTCTGGGCCAGAAATTGTAGTTTATTAGCCGTTTGGGCAGATTTTCCACCTCTTTCAACTTTCTGGTTTAAAAGTCTGTGTTTGGGCTTGTTTCCCATCTTTCCTGTGACTAGTCTAGTCCAGATACAGATTTGATGTATCCAGGACTGTTTGTAAGCTTCTGAGCCCCCAAGCCTTTCTGTGTTGGGGGGAAGCATTCTGCCTTATCAGTGGGAGTGGTAAGCACTTGGTAGCCTATCTACCACAAGATCCAGGTACAGATTCTTAGTTTTAGCACTTGAATTTGCTTATCCATTCTCAGCACTTGTTCAGAACGTGTTGTTAGCACTAAATAAGCTACAAATTACTACAGCACACAACCTTCCTCTTTACCTAGAGGAAAACAGTTTCTGTACTTACTTTCCTCACTTACTTAGAGAAAAACAGCTCTTATATTCACTTTCCTCACTTGTCTAGAGGAAAGTAGTTTTTTATTCAGGCATGTCCAAGGGTCAGCTCCCAGTGTTCTCTCATTGTCTATCTGTTGAATCTTGGCATCTTGAGGCAATGTAGCAATTGCCTCATGTACACAGACAACCCTCTCCTCCTACCACCCAACACCACAACCTGTGAGAGCTGCACATATCTAGCCAAACTAGAGGTAAAGCTCTCTCCAACCAAGAATGCACTTGTCAGTCAAGAGGAGAAGGTAAACCCTTGCACCACACCACACTCATCACAGTCCCACTAAACCTACACCACCGAAATCCACACATAGAAACACAAAAATATTCGCTGATGCTCTCAATAATAATCTGCTCAAGCAACAGAGACCTCCAAAGCAGAAACGTAAGCAACGTCCACCCCCCAACACAGCCCAAATTACACATAGCCCACAGACTCAGTGTGCCAATAAACCACAGCCCATAAGGCAAACCAACGTACCCAACACACTAGTCATAGGTGACTCTATAGTCAGGCACACAGATGTCCCACTCAACAGGCTAAACAAGGAGAAGGTTACTGTCAGCTGCCTGTCGAGTGCCAGGATCTGTCACATAAGCCCCACACTCAGGTCACTCCACAACAAGTACAAATATGACTCTGTCATTGTTTGTCCATATTGGTGTGAACGACCTGAGATGTAATTCCCTGGACTACATAAACAGAGACATGAAAGAGCTCTCTGATCTTGTAGCCCAGGCATTTATGTCCCTAGCCCTGAGTAGCATCCTGCCATCGCCCAGAATGATACCGCAGTACAAGGACAATATGATTGACTTCAACAATTGACTAAGCTTCTGGTGTCATTCTAAGGGGATCCAGTATCTCTCTGCCTGGGATGACATGGTCGACAGACTACGATGTTTTGACAGAGATGGCCTGCACCTGTCATCCCTGGTTTTCTGGATACTGGCTAAGGCTCTTGCCACCCCTATAGTGCCTTTTTTAGGCAAGGTTCAAATGACAAATTCACCACCATAACAGGAACAGGCAAGCAAAAACTGAGGGTAATGCTACTCAATGCTAGAAGTCTAAATTTCAAAATGCACTCACTCGAGGCATTCCTTAAAATGGAGAACATCAATATCTGTGCAGTGACTGAGACCTGGTTTAAGAGAGCACCTCTGCATTACCAGGCTATAACTCATACCACACTTTTCGGCCATCTAACCTGGACCAGAACACCAAAGGCAGGGGTGTGTCTATATTCATTAAGGATATCCACACCTCCAGACTAGTTGCACAGCATAATGCATCCGAGGTTATTCAAGTGCAACTAACTCTGGGCAAAACTGCAATCCAAGTATAACTTGCTACAGATCCCCCTCCATGCCCCAGAATTCCCACTCCTCTTTTCTTGATATACTGGAAAATATTAGGGTTCAACCAAACACCCTAATAATGGGTGATTTCAATTACCCCACCATTAACTGGGAAAACTACTCATGTACTAACTCCTTCACTCAACGCTTTCTGTATTTCATAAATTCCAATGCCCTGGATCAACTTATCCACACCCCACCAGGGGCAACAATATCCTAGACTTAGTCATTACCAACATGAGTGACTGGTGTTCCGCAACTGAAATCAACTCCTTGTTGGTCAGATCTGACCATAAGCTAATCACCCTAGATATCTGCATCCCGCCCCACCCATCATTAAGGAAACCACAGTAAAAAATTTCTCCAAAGCCAACTTCATGCTTCTTAAGACAGAAGTGGCAAACTTCATGACACCCATGCAGATGGACAATACTGTTACGACTGCTGAATCCTACACAAATGCACTCTATAAGCACTTACATGAGTGCATGGATCATGCTATCCCAATCAGAACCAAGACGCTATCCTCCAAAAAAAGGAAGCCAGTCTGGTGGTCCCCTGCCATAAACAAACTCTACAACAGAAGGAAGAAACTGTTGCAAAAGAAAGTAAAATCCCATGAGTGGAGGAGCTGCCTGGTCAGCCTCAGTAAGAAGCTGAGATCCCTTATAAGATCCTCCAAAGTTAGCTACAAAAACAAAATCACCACTGACTCTAATGGCAACCACAACGCATTCTATAGCTATGTCAAGAATCTCAATGGCAACACCCAGATCTGCTCTGAGTTACAGCACAATGGCATGAAAATTACAGAACCAACTGAAATTGCCAACATCCTGACAGATAGGTTCAGTGTTAACTTTACCCCCCTCTCACTCCTTAAAGAGCCAATATCTATACAGGAAGAATGCAGAGTCCCTGTAATCACATCTATGCAGGTAAAAGCTGCACTCTCTAAAACCAAAATCACAGCATTCATGTGACCAGACAACATCCCATGCTGCATTCTATGTGAACTTCAGAACGAACTGGCTCCCCACCTAAGCACTATGTTCAATCTTAGTCTCACATCTGGCTTTGTGCCCACTGAATGGCGCATAGCAACAGTTACCCCACTTCACAACGGGGAAGCCACCACTGATCCTGCGAACTATCACCCTATTAGCCTGATGAGCTTGGTCTGCAAGGCCATGGAACATATCATCATGAAACTCGTAAACAAAGACATAGGTAACCTCCAAACTCTGAACCCCACCCAGTTCGCATTTGTGAAAGGCAGATCATGCCTTCTGAACCTGATTGACTTCTTTGAGGCAGTCACCAAAGGTGTAGATGAGGTTAAGATGGTTCACACAGCCTATCTTGACCTCACCAAGGTTTTCAACACCATTCCCATTCTGGAATTATAGTTAAACTCACTAAACTAGGTATAAACCCCTACATCACAAGATGCGTTTCCAACTGGCTTACTGACAGAACCCACACTGTAAAAGTTGCAGACTCCAAATCGGACTTCAAACCAGTGACAAGTGGAGTACCACAGGGCTCAGTCCTGGGACCTCTCCTGTTTGGTATCTACTTCTCTGAAGTACAGACTAACACAGAAGGCCTCTGGCTAACGAAGTTCGCAGATGACTGCAAACTAGGAGCCATAGTCGGGTCCCCAAATGATGTAGAATTTCTACAGAAAGTCTTCACTAAGACAGATGCCTGGTGTCAGAGGCATGGCCTCAAGCTCAGTGCCAAAAAGTGCATTGTCATCCCCTTTAGTAAAAACTCTGTACCCATGAACTACCACATAAACAGCAATCTACTTAATGCTGAATGTGTGATAAGAGACCTTGGGACCCAGCTGGACAGTAGTCTCTTCTTTGATAATCACATCGCCACAGCAGTCAGGAATTCCTTTTATGTGGTCTAGTGACCTAAACTTTGTCACCACAGTAAACAGGACATGCTGGAGGGATAGATTCCTGTCTAGAGACTTCCTATACTCTGGAACAAGCCAATTTCCCAGAAATGTTGCTGCCCAAATTTGCTAATGACTGAAAGCTGGGCACTATTTGCTCTTTTGTTTTAGACCCTGTGTTACTATCCGCATATGTTTGCTGCTGAAATCCCCTGGGTAATAATATACTGGTATGCCATCTGCACACCTTTGGTTGACTAAGATGGCAGTGATGAATTTAGTTTCTTTCCATCCAGGAAGTGAAATGGAAGAGAGAACAAGAACTCAACTTTTTTTTTTGAATAATTCAGCCAAACTGTTTAAAAAATCTAGGCATGACCCAGCTCTTTGGCATAAAGGGACAAAGCCCTGACTTGATCACAAGTGACCTAAGTTTAATTAGTAAATTGGATGCCTGTAGAAGCTGTCTGGGAAAGTTGAGAATAAACAATCATTGCTGGCTTATCCATTCTGGGTGGCAGGCGAGAGGGGCACTTTGCAGGAGCATTAGGATTTTTAATCTGGCAAAGCTTTCACTACTATTAGTAAAGTCATACCAAGCAGCCAAAAGCAAAGCAATATGTGGAGATATACATTCCTATTAGACGGAGTGACTGTGAGCTCAGAGGAGATGCCGATTGGGGGGATGGGGATGGAGTACTCCCATTCAGACATTTAAATAGGGAATGCTGGCCTTCTTCCTATAACCCAAGTCTCACCAGGAAAGATGGCTGATAAGGGTCCCCAGACAGAAACAAATATGTCCTAGGGGTCTCACTTACTGCTTGGCTCCCACTCTGGTGGAGTGAAGAGGCCGGTGAGGAGAAAACAAGGAAAACACCAGGCAAGGTCCTGGAGATGGGAGGAAAAAAAATCTAAGCATGGTGCATTCTTTCTGAGGCATCTTTGTGCTTCATCCCATTTTCAGTATATATTGGCGTTTTCCTTATTAGAACCTGATTAACAAGGATTACTTCTAGCTCCACTGCATCATCAGATGGCATAGTCATCTGTTAAGCAGAAAGGTTCATGCAGAATATCAAAGGAGGTACTTTATACCATAACTTCTCAGAGTATTTTTAAACTGATATTTGTGTAACATTTTATGCAATAGCCTTACAGCAATCTCAGCTGTCACTGCTAACTCTGTATCCTCATTTCTAGTCTTGGTTAAAAATTCTTTAATTTAGTTATGAAGTAATATCACAGGCTATTGGGGGGGGTGTCCTATTTTCAACTATGTTAAGATTGGACATTAGTATGCTCCAAATTTCTTACAGTGAGATATTCAGAGATTAAATTGACTTGTGTTTTCTTATTCTAACCCTCAGTGTAACTGAGAATCCTTTTACTCCTATATATTAACCAGAGACAGCTTAGGCTGCAGTCCTACCAAATAAAAAGTAGTTACTTTAGCTAGGTAATTTCTTTGTTGTTTTTTTTTTCTTTTTTTAAGAGTCAACTTTCCCATTTCAGGAAAGCTGGACAATATTTAGAACTGCCCAGAATGTATGCATTTACTCCAGTAGAGAATAAAATCATTATACCTCATTACAGGTCATCGCCATTTCTGAGGACATTTCAGCGAGGCCTGTTTGGGCTACTAGATGAAGTAGCAGGTGAAAATTCTTATTATCCCAGACTCTATCAGATAATTGGTGCCTAAGCACTTGTGGATGGAAGATGGGACTCTGAAAGAGTGTTTTTGTTAATTGTGACAATGAAGCAGTTGTTTCATTTAAGTGGCTTAGTCAGTCAAACAGAATACAAATAAATGAAGATAACAGAAGTCAAACATGAAACTACAAAATGAAACTCATTAATATTGTGCAGCCTTAATTTTCTATGCTAAAGTACTAAACCTAGTATTACAAAAGATATTAATGCTGCTTTTGTTTATCTTTTTTTTTATTTTATTTTTTACTGTTAATGCATATGGTGAATATAAACAGTTATTTGTTGTTATATAGAAAATGTGTAGTAGCCTGACCTCTGCTTTATTAATGTACGCATTTAAACCAAATGCATGCTTTTCATTGATGACAGTTTCCCCCAAAATTTCACAAGATACATCTGGACATTTTAAAGGGCTACTGGAAAAGGTACAGTACAGAGCTGATTATCAGAACGTCAATTATCAGAAACATCAATTATCTGAAAGCAGCCTTTCAAAGTTTTAAGGTAGGAACGAGTCTGAATATGTAAACGCTATATATATATATATATATATATATATATATATATATATATATATATATATATTTGCTCGTGAGTGTTTTTCTTCAGCTTGTACTACAATAATATACTATACAGTTTTGTACCTATTCTATTTTGTTTAACAGAGTCATCACTTTTTAAAGTTTACAGGCTGAGGTATATGTATTTTATTTTATATTAATTTAATTTAATTCAATTTATTTTTATACATAAGTGTATGTGTATATGTATAAGTTACAGCATGTAGTTAATTGTTGTGAATTATTTTGTGTTTCAATTTTTCAACATTTCAGAACTATACTTGAATGGGTTTTGTACCTTTAATTGTGTTGAGGCAGTGCTTGGGCTCATTGGTGTATTTAAAATGTGATGTCATTATTTAATTAGTTTTAATTATGTATTTATATGTTGACTGTGATTTTCCAACTGACTCTGAGGATGCCTTTTTAGGTGAAAGCGCTTAGTCAGTGGACGTGTCTGTGAATAAATTCTCTTGGTTTTCATTGTTGGTCCTTGATTCAGGTTCCTGATTGTTGCCTTTCTTCATTTTATATTTTTGCTGTGCCCTTTTGTAGGGTTGCATTTGGTTGCTTGAATTCTTGTGTGTGGCAGCATTGGTTTCTGGATCGTGGGTTGACGAAACCATGGAGAACGCTTTAAAGGAACTTTCCTTTGCAGTACAAAAACTGTTAAAAACCTATGAGAGGGACAATGCTAAAGATGGAGATATCGTGTGTCAGTCCTACTGACACGCAAGTTCAACTATTTACCCTCCATTCCCCTGTCAATGACACTGACTCTATTCCACCAGGGCAGAATTACAATAGGTTGGATACCTTTGCAAATGTTGTTTCTAACACAAGGAAACAACGGGTTTGAGTTTGCCTGGTGTTTCGCTGTTCGTGAAGTTCGGATTCTGGTGTGGCAGCTACAGGGACCAATCGGAGTGAGTCTGACGGTGTTGGTGCTGCTTCAACCAATCGGAATCGACCTGCTAGAGGGGCCTTGTCGGGGAGCAAAGAAGAAGACGGAGCCATGATTTGCAGTCATGGCTGGAGGCTCCGCTATTTTCTGTGGATATTAACGGCTTGGTTCGGATATGCAGTCGGCGAAGTTTCCAGACCCTGGAGGAGCAGATAGCAAGGTATGACAAGCTTTGTGTCAAATATAGGGCGCTCCAGCTTGATAATTTGTTCCTTGAGCAGTCCAAGGCACTTAAACAGGTGCCTAAAGGGCTCCGGCTATGGAAGCAGCCGATGGGAATTGAAGAAGGCAGTGAAGCCTTCTCTGAACTGATCACCCTGTTTGACAAAGCAGGGTTGGATATGTTAGATATTGTTATCAAGAACAATGTGACCAGGTTAATAACACTGCGAGGGAAATTTGTAGACTGCATGAAAGCATTACCACAGACTTAATTTTTTTTCAATATGAGGAAAAATTCCACAGGGTTCTTAGGAACCTGGAAGCATTTGTGGCCAAAAGTAAGGCATTGAAACATAAAAAGTTAGCCAGAGACAAACTTGACTATCAAAATCATACTGCCTACCCCCCAGGCAATAAATTGCAATATAAACGGACTGGTGACATTGTTCATCAGGTTGGGGTGGGGCAAGGTAGATCTGTCTCTGGCCATGTTAGTCACTCTGATATGGCCCAGACTGCAGTACATGACATTGGTTTCGAGGAGGAAGTTTTTTTGGAGCAGGAAATGGGACCTCGTGAGGTCCGAGACTGAGGAACAAAGACCGAGACCGATGAGGGTGGACAGACATTTAGACAGCAGTCCGAGGGGCCATCAATTGAAGAGGCTCTAGGGACATTTGTTAATTTAGATTTTGATGTTAAAAATTTATGTGTTGAGCCCAATTACACTGATGTTTTAATGTGTGTCAATAATGGGGGGGGTGTGTTTTGTAATGAATGCAGTATATTACATGATGATGTTATGTGCTATAGTAACAATAGTGATTGCTTTGTTAACAGAGATGATTTAGAAGTGAATGATTCTGATGATATGGGCAATTTACATGAAATGGTATTGCCTTATTGTATCAGTGACAACAATAGTAATGGATTGGAGTGCAGACAAAAATGCATCACAACCGGGTGTGCAAGTGATAATTCCAGTGTGACATGTGTTGAGTGTAAAATTATCAAGCAACAAGGTTTTTTTATATACAATTACACTGATATGGTTGTTGGGGATGTACATTTTCAGTTGTTTACTAAAGGAACTAGTTTTGTACCTAGTTTCAGATTGGATGTCTCAAGGTTTTGATTAACATTAAGTTGTTTATGAGGAGACTGAATCTGGAACTATACTATCATGATAAGAAGGGTGTGGATTGTGACAACAGTGACTCCAAGTTAAAAGGAAGAGTACATTCATACCGCCAGTAGTTATGTGGTTTCAGTCTTGGAGAATCTGATGGAGTTTGAGGTTAGGAGGATATGTGGTAGAAGGGATGTTAGTTCTGATAACCTGACCCCTGCGGAGAGAAATGTTCTTAAAGAGCTGGAATCTTCGAATAGTATTAGATGCATGAAACCTGATAAAGGGGGAGGAATGGTGCTGATGAACCAAATGGATTATTTGACATCCATGATGGGTTTACTTGGAGATACAGATACTTACACAAGGGTATCGGTTAATGAAATGAACGTGGCCTATAGAAGAATTGATTTGTATTTGTTGGATGCCCTATTTCAAGGTGAAATTACAGAGTCGGAATTTGATTTTCTTACAGTTAGATACCCTGTTACTCCAAACATTTTTGGTATACCGAAAGTACACAAAGGGCTGGAGCAGCTACATTTTAGACCTATTGTATCTGCCAGGGGTTCCAAGACCGAACCGCTTGCAGCCTTTGTGGATGAAGTATGCAAAACAGTTGTGAGTGATACAGTCCATATTATTAAGGATTCCTGGCACTGTTTGGAGAGATTGAAGGCTTTTGTTAAGTGTACTAGGAATTTTTGTTTTTTGACAGTGGATGTTGTGAATTTGTTTTCGGTGATTCCATGGTGAAGGTATGGAAATGTTTCGGGAAAGTTTACTGCTAAGTTCCAGTTTTGACAAAAGTAAGATCAATATGATTTGTGATTTGATGGAAACTGTTTTGAAAAATAATTTCATCAAATTTGAAGGAGAGATATATCAACAGTGCTCGGGAGTAGCCATGGGTGCAAGATGCGCACCAGTGTTTGCAAACCTTGTACTATTGGCATGGGAGAGAACCTGCATTTTTCAATCCAGATTTTGGGAGAAAGTAGTGTTGTACAACAGATACTTGGATGATTTACTTATCCTATGGGATGGTGATGAGAGCAGTGTCAATGAGTTCATGGAGTATATCAATTCCTCTACTAGTTTTTTGCGATTCACATATACATACTGTGTGGATAGGGTGAACTATTTGGATTTGACAATTTTTAAGGATCATGAAGGTTTGGTTAGTACATTATATAGGAAAGATAGCTATTCCAACTCCTTTTTACATTTTTCCAGTTGTCACCCCTTTTATCAAAAAGGGGTGGCAAAGGGACAAATGGTACGGCTATCTAGGATAATCAGTGATGACACTCTTTTTAGAGAGGAAATATACAAACTTGTGGGTATGTTTATGGATAGGGTATCCACTTAACCTTTTATTAAAAGTCAAAAAGGAAGTAATTAGGAAAAGGAATACTGTATTTGAACCTATATTGAGAGGGGAAGTTAATGGGGCGAGCAATATGGAGTTGAACAACATGAACAAGGATGCAGGGAAGAATAAAGCCTGCTTGGTTCTTAACTATAATGAGAAGGCCACTGTCATTGCAGCTTGATGCGTGAAGTATGGAAGCATTGTTTAGACAAGGACACCAAGGACATAATTGGGAAGGCACCTAGGATTGTGTTTAGCAAAGGAGTTAACCTAAAAGCAATTATGGAAAGGGTGCCCAGGGTCAGGAAATCAATTATGTCTAAGTGTGGTAGGTGTAGAGTTTGTAGATTCATTTGTGAGGGTACACACCTGGTTGTAAAAGGTTTGATCGCACAATTGCATGCCCAGGTCAGTGTAATTGTAATACAAAATGTTTAGTTTATGTGGCTTCTTGTAGTACATGTGACGCATTCTACATTGGGATGACCACACGTAGGTTGCGAGATCGAATAAGTGAGCATATACGCAGCATAAAGAGTAAGGATGCACATAATCGTTGTTTTGCATAGTTGTTCTTGCAGGAATTTTAAAAGTTCTTGTTTTTGTCATTGACAGGGTGTATGATGATCAAGGGGTGATATAAGCAACAAGGTGGCCCTCTTAGAAGTTCAATGGCAGGTGAGATTGAATGCCACGAGGTGCCGGGTATTAATGAATGTATATCCATCAAACCAGTGTTAAAACAGAAAGCAAGTTGTATTTAATTTGAAGGGGGATGGCATTGTGGCACACTGTACCTATTCTATTTTGTTTAACAGAGTCATCACTTTTTAAAGTTTACAGGCTGAGGTATATGTATTTTATTTTACATTAATTTAATTTAATTTAATTTATTTTTATACATAAGTGTATGTGTATATGTATAAGTTACAGCATGTAGTTAATTGTTGTGAATTATTTTGTGTTTCAATTTTTCAACATTTCAGAACTATACTTGAATGGGTTTTGTACCTTTAATTGTGTTGAGGCAGTGCTTGGGCTCATTGGTGTATTTAAAATGTGATGTCATTATTTAATTAGTTTTAATTATGTATTTATATGTTGACTGTGATTTTCCAACTGACTCTGAGGATGCCTTTTTAGGTGAAAGCGCTTAGTCAGTGGACGTGTCTGTGAATAAATTCTCTTGGTTTTCATTGTTGGTCCTTGATTCAGGTTCCTGATTGTTGCCTTTCTTCATACTATACAGTTTTGTACTTACTGTATATCTCTTTTATTTCTCTTGTTTAATATTAATCAAAAACATTTTTAGAAGTGTTTTATCCAGTTCAAGTTATACGTTTGATTATCTGAACAGTTTGATTATCCAAAATACTTTTCTCCCAATTAGTTAGGATAATCTGTACTGTATTTCACTCCTGTGTCTTATAATCATACTATGCCTCTTGGTTTTTAGTGTAGAAATGGTTACAGATAATAATCCATGCACATTTTTGTTTCTAGAAGCTATACTCATTCTCCAGCCCTTGATGAATGCATGTCATCACTTTAAGTATCAACCCTGAGAAAAGCTGTACTTTTACTTGCATAATTATAATGCTTAGATACAGAATGTTTCAGCCCATTCTACTTGTTTTGAAAAAGTTGACTTCCAGTTGCTAGGTTCCAAAAAACACTCAAAGTAACTGCAAAACCCAGGAGTAAAGCTGCAGGTGTAATGTACAGCAAAATTGCTCCCTTAGTTGGAAATATATAAGTAGTGCAATTAAATTTTCTTCTAATATCTCTGTACTTTATTCAAATCTCCTCTTCTCTTTGTTGTATAAAGACCTGCAATGTTCTTCAGATGAAGATTGTTATTATATGGTGCCATACAGAACTACAGTTATTGATACTTGCCTGTAAGAACAATATCCTCAGTAGAGAGTTTGTTGAAATTGTTAGTTTTTAAATTATAGTTCAGCCATTTTCCTCAAATTGCAGTATACAGCTATTAGAGAAAAACACAAAAATGCTATAAATCATTCTCTGTCAACCACTAGAAAAAAAGCTGGACCTGTATTTGACATAAAGAATTCCAGATAAACCTACAAAGCTTTGAATGATTTGAATGGTTTATGCTGCAGATAGACCTAAAAAGAGAATGCTTTATGTAGAGAAGGTCTCTGTTGTGTTTATGGAAATTTTCTTTAACTTTTCAGTTGTAATAAATGTAGTTTTACTCTCATGAGGACTTTGGTTAAAACAATTCACTTTTAAGGGCATTTATTTACAAATGGATCATAACTGCATGCAAGACAGCAATAAAAGAACCAGTAATTAATATTTTCTTAACTCTAATAGACACATACTGCTATGCACATCTCTCATCATTCTGTTTAATGGAAAGCAAGCTAAGATAAAAGAAAAAATAAATTCACAAACAAATGCCCATACAAGGCACAAGGTTCTATGATGCGAAAAATAATAGGCATCTATCTGCATAGTGAAACATTATTCTTACCAAGTTTTCAATCTGATAGCAGTTATAAATATAAGATTACAATCAAAATCAGTTTTGCCTTTGATTAATAGTCAATGTGATAAGTACTTCAAGCAACAGATCTGTTTTATTATTACGTCTGTGCTGTTCGATTTCTCATTACTACTACAAATGTGCCATTCTCTACTTAAAGAAGAGTTAAAGGTTTATCTCTGTAAGAAGTTATTTTTAGAATAAAAAGTAATATGTCACCATATAGCCTGTGAACAAAGGCATTTCAAGGCATTTCTCTAAATGAAAAGTATTGCTACTTTGATGTCTTTATTTTTATAGGGCATACAGCAAATATTATGTATTACATATTATAAGAATTCTTAATATGCAGACATGTCACTCACATATGAAATTATATTGCTGTATGTTGGGTTTGTTTACGCATTCATTGGAAGGACACAGAGTAGCTGCAAATTTAATGGACATGCATTCCTAGGCTTCTACAGACATGGTGACGTGATCCTTGGTGGGCTTTTCCCTGTGCATCTTACAGTTAACTACCCCGACACTAGTTTCCATAAATTACCAGACCCTGTACTTTGTGACAGGTAAGTGATTACTCCTTCCCATTTTTATCTCTTATTTTGAAAGTTAAAAGGAAATTCCTTTATTGGTTCAAGTGATTTTAAATCTTTTTTTTAATATTTTTTCTCTCAAATGATTTATCTATCTGTTTAGTTTTAATTGTTAATGTTTCAGAATTACAAATCTTTAGAGACAGTACATCAGTCTAAGAGGTTTCATTTGAAGCCTCAGTCTCAGAATTTTCCTATAAGAATAAGAGCTCAGGAAAAAAAAAGGCCAACAATCTAGGACAGGTTTGCTGGTATTGTAAAGGCCAAAATTCTAGGACAGATTTGCTAGTATTGTAGCAGTTTTAAATATTGGTAGAGTCCACTATATAAATATAAGGAGCAGTAAGACGGTGTTACTTGATGAGGTCAGCAAAGTAGCACAGTGACTAAAATTGTAGTTTCACAACAAGAGGTTCTGTGGTTCGATTCTTGGTTAAACTTCCTTTTGTGTGGAGTCTGCATCTCCTCCCTGTGTTTACAAGGGTTTTCTCCAGGTGCATCAGTTTCATCCCGTACTCCAAAGACATGCAGTAGCTGGATTTGATGACTCTAAATTGTCTGTATAAGGATATGGTGTGTGTGTGTGTGTGTGTGTGTGTGTGTGTGTGTGATGATCTATTTCCATTCCTTGCTTGCGTACAGATCTTGGTGAATGGTCCCAGCTGTTTGTGGGGCTGCCATAGGAGTTGGATCTGAGTCAACAGCATTGGATGAACATATATGTCACTAGTTATTCTGGAGCCTGTTATGTCCCCCAAGCTGGGATCCCCTTTTAATTTAAGTAGAGGAGCCAAAAAAAAGGTGCATTCCCAATCTGGCATTCCTTCTCTTAGCAGAAAGTCAAATCTGTTCTTCACCACCCCATAAACACTCCTTATTGTTAGCAAGTAAAAAAAAAAATAAAATAAAATAAAGATCTATTCCAAATTGGGCACTATATCTACACTCTACACTTGTATTTTCTACTGGAGGGGCAAAGAAAAGCTCTTCTGTGCTATAGCAAACTGTGTTAGTTTATGTCTCACACAGACTGCTAAAGTGCTTCAGTTCGGACAGTAAGTGCAGTGCTGGCAAAAAATGCTGGCAGTGTACATTATATCAATCGGGATCTGCCAGTACCACCACCTAACACTTTATACCCCATCATAGATGCACCACAGGGGATGGATAGAATGAATTACTTGTCAAGTTTCTTTCTCATTTATATGTGACATAATTACAAGTTTTATGAGGGACCCAGCAAATCCTGATGCAAAATATCAAGGCAATCATTGATAACTGGAGAAAAATAAAAAATGCAATTAAATGATGGACAGCACCATAAGTTAAAGTTGGAAAGTTTATCGCAAAAGATTAAGGCTATGACCTACTATTGAACCTTCTCATGTTGTCATTGCCTTAGTTGTCTTAGTCTCAGCTTGCCTATTGTATAAACTGTGGCAATTCAATTAATCAGGGAAGCTGAGATACTTAGTTGATTTGCTTACTTATGGTTGGGAGGGTGGCCTAATGGTTAAGGTGTTTGCCTTGCAAACACAAGGTGCAGGATTTGAGTCTCACAAGGGATAATTGGCTAAGCTTAAAATGTCTTGCAAGGGCAGTTAGCCTAGTACTAACCTATGAACCTATGAATGAATTAAAATAAGAAAAAGTGCTTTCTCCAGTGATTCAGAACATTTGTATCACAATTTAATTTGAACTATGTCTGTCAGTCAGGAAAAACGCAAAGTAGAATGGCCCTATGCTAGGTCTACTGATCTTTCCAATTTCCCCAGGACAAATACCAATTTACAGCCACTGCCATCTTGGGACTTAAGAACATTCCAGGAGCTCATGCTGCTGAGCCAACAGCCCGGGGTGGGGGGGGGGGTATTTCCAGGTTATGACTTACTGTGTTCCAAAACTGAAGTGTGTCAAAGTGTCTCCAAAGGGACATGTAATGAAAAGACACTTTTCAATTCTCTCACTTTCATAAAGAATTACCATTGTCAAGCTGCCCCATGTCTTGATGGAAGCACATCGCGATTGGCTTCCCAGCCTCCACCCAGAAGCTTCTATTCCTTTGCTTGCACACAAACACATCACCCTCCCTCCAGGGTGGACACCCCCATACTCCTTGCTGGTTTCTTAGACACTCAAGTTACTAACTGAACTCTAATTGACTGGGCTATAGTCAGGGCCATTAGTGAATTCTGGACTGAAAGCAACATGGTTCTTGAGATAACAGCTTTGATCTGGTGTCATACCTCTCAACTGTCCAAATTTTTGCAGAATTCCAGATTTTTGCTTCATATTTTTGGTCTGTTCCTCAAAGGTTGTGGTCTTCTGACAAATCACTGAGGATTGAAGTCATTAAAGAATGACGTACATTTGAGTTTTAGATGTTATATCCTTTACAAAATACATGCTAATACAAATCCTGCTATTCTAGCAACTTTCCAAGTTTATAAGAGCAATATTTAAAAATGTTCCCTATTTCTGAGCTTTTATCCATCCATGATTTTAAGCTTTCACCAGATTTCTTGTGCTTGAGAGGTATGTCCAGTGTGTGTACTCTTTAAGGAAAATTATAAGTTGAAACAAGCACTAGTACATGGAAATGGTGTTGTTAGGAGGATTTTTGAATTATGTAATCTTAGATTGCGGGTAAAAGGTAGTTGTTCCACTAAAAAAGGCACAGAAAGCTTTTCTTGTTGCAACATCAACAGATGCAAGTTCCAGTACATCTGCATTCATTAACAGAGCAAATTTAATGTGTCAACCGTATAATGACTGACCTAACCAGTACAGTATATTTCTCTACTTCATTATTATTTTGGACTTAATTTTTCTGATATGAATTGGCACATGCTCTCTTCAAAGGCAGCATGTGACATATTCATTTATTCTTCAAAGTAAAATATTAAACTGTGGTCGTTGTTTGTCTTTCGGCTTTTCCTGGTAAGGGGTTGTCACAGTGGAACTCCAGTCCGCTAATGATTGGCAGTAGATTTTTATGAAATGCCAAGGTGCCAGCTCGATGCTCAACCTTCAATGAAAGCACGCCCATTTATGCATGCATGTCTTTCAAACACTACCCAACCCCGGGGAGGACATGCAGACTCCACACAGAAGGCACTCCCAAGCCCAGCTGAGAATCAAACGGAAGAACCTCTTGCTGTGAGTTAACAGCACTACCACCGTACCACTGCGGCATTAAACTGTGGTTACATTAGTAAAATAGCTGATAATTCAAACAGTGTATTCTCACATTAAAATATACATTTTGTAGAAGAGTGACCATGAAGAAGAGTTTCCAAGGCTAGATGGGAAACCCAGGGAAGGTATCTGCATGAGTCATTATATGGAAGAATTAATCTAGGATTTTTTTTTTTGATGATCAGTAAATCACATGAACTGAAAACTCCCATTTGATTTATCAGAATCTCATTTAAATATGTATTTTCCATGGGGGAGGAGAGAATCACCATATTCTCCCTTTCTGGGGTTGGAAAGTACTGCACAATCTATAGACATCTCCTAATTTAAGTGTATTCCAAGGTCAAAAAGTGTTTAATTTTTGATAAAAGTATTCATACACTGAATCTATCAAATCTATTATTTCTTGACCAAATATTCTACTCCTTTAACATTGTACTGTTATAGCGTGTACCTTGCACAGTTTTATGACATTACTTCAGGATGGAATCTAATAGAGATATTTAAAAAATGGACATATTCTCTGCCAGTGCTACTTAATTGATAAGGGCAGTTGATCATTCATATAAAATCTTTTGAATTGCTGCTGTGTCAAAGTCTACCCTGTTTTCAGTCTCGTCATGAAAGATGTCTGCTAGTACATGCATTGTATTTGTTATGACACAAAGCAATATCATGGAGATATATATGCCTTTGCTAAGCTGTTTTCTAACAGGACTGTACTTTAATTCTACCTAAAACTGTGAAGAGTTAAATCATATCGATTCTCTCAGCACAGCAATTTAATAATCTATGCACATGACGGCGCATAAGAGTGTTTCCTCTTTATTAATTTTGAAGAAATAAGAGAAGTTGCTATATCATTTTATTACTCAGTTATTCTTAGATAGAGCTTATCCTTTATAGTCGTTATACAGGGCAGCTCAGGAAATTAATAACAGACACAGTAATGATTTGCCACCTATACATTTGAAGGGCCTTAACAACAAGGAAAAAGTTAATGACAAAAGACACAACTTATTACCTAGATGTTGCATAGACATGACTGTAGACAGTGGCAAGATTAGATCCACTATGCAAGATAACTGAAAAAATTATAGAGGGGACTAGTGACCTGCATCAAGTTTTAGAGGAGACACCACATTGTGTATATAAGAAGAGCGGTAGGATCAAAGGTAAGCTAGAAACTAAGGATATTTATGTCCCCCTTCTTACAACAGATAAATCTAACGGCACCTTATACTAGAAACTAAGGATATTTATGTCCCCCTTCTTACAACAGATAAATTTAATGGCACCTTATACTAGAAACTAAGGATATTTATGTCCCCCTTCTTACAACAGATAAATCTAACGGCACCTTATACTAGAAACTAAGGATATTTATGTCCCCTTCTTAAAACAGATAAATCTAACGACACCTTATACTAGAAACTAAGGATATTTATGTCCCCTTCTTAAAACAGATAAATCTAACGGCACCTTATACTAGAAACTAAGGATATTTATGTCCCCCTTCTTACAACAGATAAATCTAACGGCACCTTATACTAGAAACTAAGGATATTTATGTCCCCCTTCTTACAACAGATAAATCTAATGGCACCTTATACTAGAAGCTAAGGATATTTATGTCCCCCTTCTTACAACAGATAAGTCTAACGGCACCTTATATTAGAAACTAAGGATATTTATGTCCCCCTTCTTACAACAGATAAATCTAATGCACATACATGTAATAATTGTGATGTATATAGATACATACATGAAGGCCCATATTTAAGTTTAAATCATTTACCTTATACTACTAGTATTCCAGGCAGGTTCTCGTGCAGTACAACTAATAAAGTTTATATAGCTTTATGTTCTGGATGCTCTGCATTTTATATAGGTATGACTACTAGGCACATTAATAAGTGAATTAAGGAGCATTATTACACAATAAAAACTAAAGATGTAAATAATGCACTTTACAAACATTCCACGTCTTGTACTTCTTATAAGAAATACACGTTCACTATATTAGATCATGTGAGACAAGACTTAAGAGGTGGCAACCTTAAAAATAAGGTAGAAGGAAAAGAGACCAAGTGCCAAATTAAGCTGCGGGCAGATAGTCCTCCAGGCTTGAATGATATGGTGAACATAAAATGTTTCTTGGCAAATAGAAAACTGACTGTTTAAGTTATATGCAAAAATTTTTTAGTAAACATTATATTGATTTATTTTTGATAATTAAGAGTTGATGCATCATTTTAGTGTCAAGTTGTTTTAAAATTGCGTTTAACTTGAATAATTAATTGATTAATTAGTATTGTATTGATATTGGATGGTTTTAAGTATTTAAAGATGTTGTTGGTAAGATGTAGTTGTTTTTCTGATGGTCTGGTTGATGAAAGCGTTGAATAAAATATCTTATGCTAAAGACAGTTTAATTTGTACTTTTGATGCTGCCAGTGTTTTTATCAGTTAAGTTGCTATACAAACTGATTTTAAGAGAAAAATAATTATGAATAAAACATATATTATTGAGTGGCAGCTGGATAGGTCAGTTTTTTACTAACAATTTGTTTGCCTCTTTCTCTCTCTCCTTCTTTGGGGAATTGCAATTAAATGTATTTGTTACATAGGAGAATAACGAGGGTCCCAGGTTCTGCTAATACTTATTTGTTACATAGGAGAATAACGAGGGTCCCAGGTTCTGCTAATACTTATTTGTTACATAGGAGAATAACGAGGGTCCCAGGTTCTGCTAATACTTATTTGTTATGTGGGAGAATAACCAGGGTCCCAGGTTCTGCTAATACTTATTTGTTACATAGGAGAATAATAAGGGTCCCAGGTTCTGCTAATACTTATTTGTTACATAAGAGAATAACCAGGGTCCCAGATTCTGCTAATTATTATTTGTTATGTGGGGGAATAACAAGGGTCCCAAGTTCTGCTAATTATTATTTATGTGGGAGATTTATGTGGGTCCCAAGTTCTGCTTATACTTATTTGTTACATAGGAGAATAATGAGGGTCCCAGGTTCTGCTAATACTTTTTTGTAACATAGGAGATTAACAAGGGTCCCAAGTTCTGCTAGTTCTTATTTGTTACATTGGAGAATCACGAGGGTCCCAGGTTCTGCTAATACTTATTTGTTATGTGGTAGAATAATGAGGGTCCCAAGTTCTGCTAATTATTATTTGTTATGTGGGAGAATTATGTGAGTCCCAAGTTCTGCTTATATATATATTTGTTACATAGGAGAATAACGAGGGTCCCAGGTTCTGCTAATACTTATTTGTTACATAGGAGAATAACGAGGGTCCCAGGTTCTGCTAATACTTATTTGTTACATAGGAGAATAACAAGGGTCCCAAGTTCTGCTAGTTCTTATTTGTTACATTGGAGAATAACGAGGGTCCCAGGTTCTGCTAATACTTATTTGTTACATAGGAGAATAACGAGGGTCCCAGGTTCTGCTAATACTTACTTGTTACATAGGAGAATAACCAAGGTCCCAGGTTCTGCTATGTTCTGCTAATATGTATTTGTTATATAGTAGAATAACGAGGGTCCCTGGTTCTGCTAATACTTATTTGTTACATAGGAGAATAACGAGGGTCCCAGGTTCTGCTAGTTCTTATTTGTTACATTGGAGAATAACGGGGGTCCCAGGTTCTGCTAATACTTATTTTTAAGCATGGTAAAAGAATGCTTTTTTGGAAAGGACTACATTATACCATTCTGCTTTTCTCTCTGAATGTACATCTAAAGGCAAAAAAAAACCTAAAAGTCAAATTTTGGTAGCCACTAGATGGTATTGAGAGGCATGTTTTACCCTTCTTTTTTGCTGCTATGTTGCCTATGCATGTCTATAACCCCCATTACAATACTGGTATCACTAAAACAAGAGTCAGTGTAGTATTTTAACATACCACAGAAATGTCTTTCTTAACAGTTGGCCATTTTTCCAACAGCTGTACTTGTGATGAGAACTTCTTTCCTTCAGGTAACAAAGGTGGGAATGCTTCTGTATCACTTTGCAGGTCTTCCTGCAATACCCTACTCTGAGAGCCTTCAAGAATGTTCCTCAGATGGATCCAGAAGTTAAACAAACTTTTAACTTTTCCTGTCATCTCCATTTTCTTTTTTCATCTTTTCATTAATGCTACTTGGGCTCTATGTACACACTCCTATGAATAAAATGCTTTTACCCTACAGCTTTTTCAGATTTAACTTAATTTTCAGCTGTGTTGTTAACTTACTTCTTTTCTAATACAAACTCTAAAAAATTGCCTTTGCACAAATATGCTTCTTAAAATGCTGGTGTCTCTAAAAATAAGGAAGAGATAGAGTGTCAGTGCCACTACCCCTCTAAACGTACTGGAAATAATGTCAGTATAGATACTTTATCATCACATGAGAATTGTCAGTATTTAATTTATACTTAATAGGTTCATAGGTTCATAGGCAGGTACTAGGCTATTGGCCCTAGGGCCTATATAAGCCTAGCCAAAAAGGTACCCTGGCTTTCGCCACCCAAGAAAATTATTTTCCTGTGCTCCTGTCGAGCAGAGCCACAGAGGTGATCCCCAGGGTGCATTTCCTACTTCTCATCCAATCATCAAGATTTTTCTTGAAGAGTGCTAATGAGGAGCTTTGTTTGATATAGACAGGTAGTTTGTTCCAGAGTATGGGAAGTCTTTAGGACAGGAATCTATCCCTCCAGCATGTTCTGTTTATTGTAGTGACAAGGTTTAGGTCCCTAGAACATGTAGCTCGTAGGGATTGAGATTTCTTTAAATGGAGCATCTCCAACAGCTCTAGGTTTGACATAGCTTTGTATGTTAGGTAGAGATTGCCTCTGAGTAGGCGATATACTACGGAGTAAAGCTGGAGTTTTTTGAGAAGTGTACGTAGGGTATCTGTTTGAGGCCAGTAATCCTCTTTGTGAGGTATTTCTGTGACCTTTCCAGTTGTTGTAGATGTCTTGTGAGGTACATACCAAAAGGGGCATTGTACTCTATAATAGGGTCTAATGAGGTACGAGTAGAGGGGAACAATTACCTCTTTTTTCCTGGATGAGAAACCTTTTGTGATGAGGTGTGTCATGTAGAAGGGTTTCCTGATTACTGTGGCGATGTGATTATCAAAGGAGAGACCACTGTCCACCTGTGTCCCAAGGTCTCTTATCACACTTTCGGTGTTAAGTAGACTACCATGTATGTGGTAGCTCATGGGTACAGAGCTTTTACCAAAGGGGATGACAATGCCCTTTTTGGCACTGAGCTTGAGGCCATGGCTTTGACACCAGGCATCTGTCTCAGTGAGGCCCTTTTGTAGGATGTCCACATCATTAGGAGTTTCGATTATGGCTCTTAGTTTGCAGTCATCTGTGGACTTCATTAGCCAAAGACCTTCTGTGTTAGCCTGTACTTCAGAAAAGTAGATACCAAACAGGAGAGGACCCAGGACTGTACCCTGTGGTACTCCACTTGTCACTGGTCCCACTTGTCACTGGTCTACAGTCGGATTTGGAGTCTGCTACTTTCACAGTGTGGGTTCTGTCAGTGAGCCAGTTGGCAACCCATCTTGTGACATAGGGATTTATACCTAGTGTAGTTATTTTATCTATAATTCCAGAGTGGGGGATGGTGGCAAAATCCTTGGTGAGATCTAGATAGGCTGTGTGAACCACCTTACCCTCATTTATGGCTTTGGTGACTGCTTCAAAGAAGTCTATCAGGTTTAGGAGACAAGATCTGCCTTTTACAAACCCGAACTGGGTGGGGTCCAGAGTTTGGAGATTACCAATGTCTTTATGTATAAGATCCATGATGATACGTTCCATGGTCTTGCAGACCAGGCTTGTTAGGCTAATGGGGTGGTAGTTCCTGGGGTCCGTGGTGGCTCCCCCTTTTGTAGAGTGGGATAACCATTGCTGTGCGCCATTCAGTGGGCACAAAGCCTGAGATGAGGCTATGACTGAACATGGTGCTTAGGTGGGGTGCCAGTTCATTCTGCAGTTCATGTAGAATGCAGCCTGGGATGTTGTCAGGTCCCATGGATGCTGTTTTCTTGCCTTTGGAGAGTGTGGTTTTTACCTGTGCAGCCGTAATTACAGGAAGTTTGCATTCTTCCGGTATAGAGATGGGCCCTTTAGGGAGTGAGAGGGAGGTAAAGTTAGCTCTGAATATATCTGCCAGGATGTTGGCAATATCAGTTGGTTCTGTATATTTAGTGCCATTTTGCTGTAACTCAGAGTAGATCTGAGTGTTGTCATTGAGATTTTTGACATAGCTATAGAATGCTTTGTGGTTGTCTTTAGAATCGGTGGCGATTTTGTTTTTGTAACTAGCTTTGGAGGATTTTATGAGGGATCTCAGCTTCTTACTGAGGCTGACCAGGGAGTTCCTCCAGTCATGGGATTTTACTCTTTTTTGCAACAGTTTCTTTCTTCTGCTGTAATGTTTATGGCAGGGGACCACCAGATTGGCTTCCTTTTTTTGGAGATAGCATCTTGGTTTTGTTAGGGATAGGATGATCCATGCACTTGTGTAAGTGCTTCTAAAGTGCATTTGTGTAGGATTCAGCAGTCATACCTCTATTGTCCGTCTGCATGGGTGCCATGAAGTTTGCCACTTCTGTCTTAAGAAGCATGAAGTTGGCTTTGGTGACATTTTTTATGGTGGTTTCCCTAATGGGGGGAGGGGGTGCGGGATGTGGATGTCTAGAGTGATTAGCTTGTGGTCGCTTCTGACCAACGAGGAATTGACCTCTGGTGTGGAACACCAGTCACCCATGTTGGTAATGACCTGGTCTAGGATATTGCTGCCCCTGGTGGGAGTGTGGATAAGTTGATACAAGGCATTGGAACTTATGAATTCCAGAAAACATTGAGCAAAAGAGTTGGTACATGAGTAGTTTTCCCAGTTAATGGTGGGGTAGTTGAAATCGCCCATTATTAGGGTGTTGGGTTGTACCCTAATATTTTCCAGTGTATCAAGAAATGAGGAGTGGGAATCCTGGGGCATAATGGAGGATCTGTAGCAAGTTACAATTTGGATTGCGGTCTTTCCCAGAGTTAGTTGCAGTTGGATAATCTCGGATGCATTATGCTGAGCAACTAGCCTGGAGGTGTGGATATCCTTAATGAATATGGACACATCTCCACCTTTAGTGTTTCGGTCCAGGTTAGGTGGCCGAAATGTGTGGTGTGAATTATAGTCTGGTAGTGCAGGGGTGCTCTCTGGAGCCTTGAACTAGGTCTCTGTCACTGCACAGATGTCAATGTTCTCCATTTTAAGGAGTGCCTCGAGTGAATGCATTTTGAGGTTTAGACTTCTAGCACTGAGTAGCATTGCACTCAGATTTTGCTTGCTTGTAACTGTTAAGGTGGTGAATTTGTCATTTGAACCTTGCCTAAAAAAGGCATTGGAAACTAGACTATAATGGCTGGTAAGGTGGAATCATGTAGATCTTTCAGCAACCATTAAATCAATTGCTGATATAATTTCAGAGATAAGTTTCCTTTACAAGGAGTCAAGCAGCCCTGCAACACTAATGTCAGAGTTAGCACCCACACTCCCCAAAAATGATATATTTATCCATTCCAAAACGTGTCCTTCATCTCCTGACATATGATTTTACGGTTCTCATTATCTTTACACTCTCATGATAAGATTACCCGTGCTTGTAAAATGAATTGGAATGACTCATGGTCTAGAAAGTGCTAGAAGAACAAACATTAAGTCAAGACAGTCCCGCCATTATATAAAGGAGAAATCAACTGCCACCTGTCATGCAGCATTATGTGAAAAGCAATGCCTTATCACAGAGCAGTCTTTATTGCTGGCAAAAAAATGGCCCATGGAATGACCAGCAAAGGGATGTTGATTTGGAAATGAAAACTGTGGATGGGGTTTTGGGGGTGGGATCATTAGTGTATTCTGGTGTTGTACTCCTACTTGGATCTCCAAAATAAAACTTATTTGGAGCCCATAGAATGCTGATAGCATCCTTGCATATGTGGTAATATTAATGATGTACGAGAAGGAGTTAACTCATTTAATGGCATGAGGAAGGATGGATTAGATAATAAGACAGGCAAAGCCTTAATTCAGAGTTATAGTGCTGCATGGGTGTTACATGCTCACCTGGACACTAAGCGTAGAGTCCAGGTGTATAATAATGTAGCTAATCATGGTCCTGTTCAGAAGGTTTTAACACTATATGGGAAAGTCTTTAAATCTTCAGAGGTACTTGCAAACAGGGATGTTGTTTGCAATCCTTAAGCAAAATATAATTAGTTCATAGGTAGATACTAGGCTATTGGCTCTAGGGCCTATGTAATCCTAGCCAACAAGGTACCCTGGCTTTCACCTCTCATGGGTGCTATTTACCTGTGCCCCTGTCTAGCAGGCCACTGATGTAATGCCTGGGGTGAATTTCCTATTGCCCATCCACTCATATGCTCTACAGAGAAGAGGAATGAAGGTCAGGGCTAAGACAGAATATATGTGTGTGAATTAGAGGGAGAATCGAGGAATGGTGAGGATGCAGGGAGTAGAGGTGGTGAAGGTGGATGAATTTAAATACTTGGGATCAACAGTTGGAGTAATGGTGAGTGTGGAAGAGAGGTGAAGAAGAGAGTACAGGCAGGATGGAGTGGGTGGAGAAGAGTGTCAGGAGTGATTTGTGACAGACGAGTACCAGTAAAAGTGAAAGGGAAGGTCTACAAGAGGGTAGTGAGACCAGCTATGTTATATGGGTTGGAGACAGTGGCATTGACAAAATGGCAGGAGTTAGAGCTGGATGTGGCAGAGTTAAAGATGTTAAGATTTGCACTGGATGTGACGAGGGTGGACAGGATTAGGAATAAGTATATTAGAGGGTCAGCCCAGGTTGGAAGGTTTGGAGACAAAGCCAGAGAGGCAAGATTATGTTGGTTTGGACATGTGCTGAGGAGGGATGCTGAGTATATTGGGAAAAAGATGCTAAGAATGAAGTTACCAGGTAACAGGAAAAGAGGAAGGCCTAAGATAAGGTTTATGGATGTGGTGAGAGAGGACATGCAGGCGGTTGGTGTGACAGAGCAAGATGAAGAGGACAGGAAGAAATGGAAACAGATGATCCACTGTGGTGACCTCTAATGGAAACAGCTGAAAGAAGATGATGATGATGAGTGCTAGTGACGAACTCTGCTTGACATGCACGCGTGTGTGTGTGTGTGTGTGTGTGTGTGTGTGTGTGTGTGTGTGTGTGTGTGTGTGTGTGTGTGTGTATCTGCATAAGCATGCACTTGTGTATGTGCATATATGTATATATGTACATGCCAACTCATTGTACACTGTCTGGAAAACGCTGACAAGCATTAGTTTGCTGTTATAGCACAAAAAGAAGCAAATATAAAAGGGTTTAGAAAAATTCTAAACAAATAAAAAGGTCCCTTGCTGGAGCAAGTTAATTTTTACATGACTGTTTTAAATAACATCCAACACGGAGAGTGCCCTTGATGGAATTTATTTACAATAACCAACTAGTCAGTATATTTAAACTTCAAACACCAGTTTTACAGATTCTACAAAAGTCTTGATTAAGGAGAGGAACAAGATTCTTCAATTTATTTTCCATCTTCATGTGTATGATAGCCGACAGCTTCATTTGTAAATCAGAACAGAGAAAGTTAGCAGCAAATCTTATCAGGAGTTTCTTGCATCTTTGCATCACGCCTGTGCTCTTTTGTGTACTTATAGATAATAAGTGATTGCTTCATGTAAAGGTGGTGATCTGCTAATTTTGTCAATCTCAAATACATCTACAGACCTTTATGAAGAAGATAAATAGGGAAAAATAACTAAGAAATTTGTTGAGTATTAAACCCTAGCAGTTATTTTAAAATTAAAATGAGTTTTGTTTTAATATTTAATGCATTGCAGTAGAGGGCTCACTGCATCCGACATATCTAGAACTATGAACCAATGAAAAAATTATACAATAAGTAGATGCCAAGTTATGATGACAAAAGGATGTTTTTACTGAAGCAGAACATATCTTTGTGAGAACTTTCACCATAATAAGTCTTTGACAGACTTTTGCAGAAGTATATCAAATGGGCTTCTACTCAACAAAATCGGTCATCCAGTGTGTTCCGGAGCCACTTGATGCTTTTCCCTCTCCATGGTAATATCTGTTTAATGTTGCTGTTTCACTAGAATCAGTGTCTGCACAAGCCACATAAAACACTATTACTGATATTGTTTATCACAAGTAGACATCAAGGCAGACTATCCACTGTAAAATCTGGAAGGAGAAGCATGTCTGTGCTGCTGCAACTCCAATAGGTAGATACTGTCTGTACTACTGCAGTTTCATTAGGATGATGTTACCTGTACTGTTACGTGAACTGTTGCTATGGTGAACTCACTTATAAACTCTATTCTTTTAGTTCTGGGAGAATTTTAGTTCCAGTGCAACAAATATGCAAAATGCAAGCAGTGTCCCATGGTGGCGGTGAGAAGCTAAGGCATGATTCCCCGGATCTCTGTTCTATCAAACCCTTGTCTGCTTCTACACTGGATATTTAGGTTGTTGAGTTTATTGAATGTTGTGACAGACAACAAGCTACTGCCTTATATGTATATATATATATATATATATATATATATATATATATATATGTATATATATATACCCTGCAGACAAATCCATTGTTATATTCCATGTAAATGGCAGCAGCTCCAGCGGAAGGTGCCCTGACACACCCAGCCTTGTTGTACTTAACAAAACAGCATAAATGGTAGCCACTTATACAGAGCCTGTTTAGATACAGAAGAGAGAGAAAGGGATGAGTTTATTTTATGATGTAGTTGTCTCTTTTCAGATAGTGTATCTGTTGCCATTGTATAGTGTAACCATTTGTCATCTGTTCTGTTATATAAAAGTGAGACAGCTTAACTCATAACCTTGGAATAAGGTATGGCATAGAGCAGAAATCTACTTTGTTAACTACTGCCTGTAAGGAAATGTCTTTAAGAGAGAAAAATGTTTGGTTTGCAGGCAAAGTTGGCTTAAAATTAGGCAATGTCACATTTTGTTGTATCACAAAAATGTACTTCTATATAAGAACTATCACAGCCTCAGTTTTCTTTAAATGCAGTATTCTGTTTAGATAAATTACTGATCGCATCTTGAAGATTTACAGAAAGGTAGAGACGCTAGCAAAACTGGGTGAGAGATTACATGTTAGAACAGGAAAAACTGCTGTAAATGAATGATTTAAATAATCTAGTTGCTCTGCAACCATCTAACTTTTCAAATCTTCAGTTTATGTGATGAAAGAGAGATCCTCTTTATATTTAGCCAAATAACAATGTACACTAAAATTCCAGTAATCTGTTTAAAATGCAACTCACTTTATTTGTAAATTATGATAGCTTACAATGTTAGGGTAGATTTATAAAACACGGGTCTATATCGCGACCATGAAAACACTCTTCAGTGAACTCTCTTTGCCGAATGCTAGCCAGCAAAATCGAACTACCTCGAAAGGCCATTCCAGCGAATTTATCCTAGGGGAAAAAAACGCTTGGGTAACCACAAACCTGACAAAATTTAAAACCTTCCAAAGTGGGGGGCTTCTTTGCTCTCCATACCCCCCTAACTAAATATACCAACTCCGAGATGACACTACAGTGGAGAAAAGGACAAATTCCTGATGATGGCCAAGAGTTGTTTTTCTTTAGGAAAAAATCTGTTGAAATGGCCATTTGAGGGAGTTGGATTTCGCTGGGTAGTTTTTGGCAAAGGAACATTCCCTAAAAAGTGTTTTCCCGGTTGTGATGTAGACCCATGCTTTACAAATCTACCCTGACATTGTAAGCAATCATAAGTTACAAACAAAGTGAGTCATATTTTAAATAGATGTGTAAAGCATTGCTACTAATTGTCTTGATACTTGGACAGAGAAAAGATTTTTCTAATTAAGATAAGAATTTCACATAGTAATGGTGCATACCTCTCAACTGTGCAGATTTTCGCAGAATGTCCAGATTTTTGCCCCATATTTTTTTTGGCCCATTTTTCATAAAATTGTGTTTTTCTGGCAAATTAGTGGCAAATCATTAAAGACTAATGTTAGACATTAATGGCATACATTTGAGCTTTAGACCTCACACCCTTCAGAAAATTCATGCCAATGCAAAACCTGTTGTTCTATCAACTTTCTAAGTTTGTAAGAGCAATTTTTAAAATTGTCCCTATTTTTGGGCCTTTGTCCCACTTTTATTTATGGCTTTGTCCATATTTCTTGCTCTAAGAGGTTGAGAGGTATGTAATGGTGATATCACAGAAAAATATATCAACTGAAGACTTAACATATCCTAACTTTTCTGTAGGAAAGAGAATGAAAACTGTTGAATCTCTGGCTTTGAAAAAATAAGATGGAATGGTAAGAAAGACACAAAGTATTTTTCATATAAAATGTAAGAAAAAAACATCTGTTTTTAAAAACGGAGATTTATGATGAATGTTTATCTAGTATAATTACTAGCAAACTGATTCACTTCAAGTTCTCCGTGGAGAAATGTGTTATGCAGAAGCATTAATCTATTCAGGTGTCATTCTGAGTCTTTGTCAGTGATGTTGCCATGAGTTCTGGCAGATTGTTGTTCTGGTATGCTAGTTAAATGGCTTGCAAGTTGATGTTTGTATAGTCTCCATTCCTAGATGTTCATTTCTTCACTAAGCATGTCTCCCTACACAATTAGAGATCTAGCCAATGATGATATTTTTCCTTAATCTTTATGTGCCAAACATTCGTCCCCCCCTATGACTTACATAATTCATTATTTCTCATTGAGTGAGTCATCATCAGCCAATTCATCCCACTGTGAAGTGAAAATTGTAGATGCAGCCATCATAAAGGCAGTTATCAGAGCTGCCAAACACTCCATCCACCCCAGCAGTTCCAAACATCCCCGTGTCAGCTTCAGAGAGACACTATTACCATGAATCTTTAGGAAGAGGACCATACAAGCTTCCCTGTATGACTGCATCCTGACTTATATGGCAATGTCATGGCAGCACATCCCTCTAGACACAAATCCACAGGCAAACAAAGTTGCCTCCATTTTCCCAGGATGGCAAAAGCCACATGCTGCCTACCCTCCACCGCTCCTCCCTCATAGGTTCATAGGAAGTTATTGGCTATTGATCTGTGAGGACCTTTGGAAGCCTAGCCTTGCATTCCCATAAAATTTATAGATCCTGTAATTTAAGTACAAGTAATACAGAGCCAGGTAGAACATTTACATGTTACCCCTATCCATAAGGGAGAAGGATGCTAAACCAGAGGTCAATTTGCGGCTTCACACCTATTCATCAAGATTACATTTGAATACACTAAGAGAAGTACACTGCTCCATGTGAAGAGGAAGATGATGCCAAAGAAGGGTTATTTCCCCTGATGCCCATCTGCCCCTCCAGCATGTTCTGTTTATGTTGCAAAGAGATTAAGATCTCATGAGTGGGTGTTTTTGTCACTGTTAGACTTGTAGATGCGTAGTGGATCTGTGAGAATAGGATCTGATGAAGCTCTATATTTGAGGCAGGGATCGACCCTCAGTAGCTTGTATGATACTGAGAAGAGGGAGAAGACTGAGATCATCACTCTAATTTTTATGATTTAGGCCATTGGTATTCTTAGTGAGAAAGCATTGTGGTCATTTAAGTTGTGTTTAAGTTTTTAGATAAGTAAATATTGAAGCTGACATGATACACAATGATTGGACTAATAAGTGTTTAATATGGTAGAATGCTAGCATCTCGGAACCTAGATGACATCTCATTACTAACAAGCTTCACAGTGAAAAAGGACTTTCTTACAATAGTGGATAAGTGGTGGTTAAAGGACAGAGTGTTGTTCACAGGGGTTCCCAGGTCTCTACCTACCAGATTGTCAGAGATGTGCTATCAGTTTGATAGTTACAGGGAATGTCATGCTTGTTTGAAGGAGACTTGTACATTTTTGGTATTTAAATTTAGCCCAGGATTATGACATCAGCTATTTGTTTGGGAAAAGCCCTCTTGGAGAATCTTGGTGTGCTCTCGAGAGTTTATGATGGCCTCAGGTTTACAGTCATCTTTAAACTTGGTCAGCAATAAACCCTTATTATGAGCTTTGAAGTACATGCCAAAGAGGAGAGTCCCAAGCACCGAATTCTGGGATACACTGCTAGTAATTGGTCTTTTGGATGAGGTAGAGCTGCCTATTATACTTTACTGGGTTCTATTTGTGATCCAGTTTGTTATCCAATGGGATACATAGGGATTTACATATAGCTTGATGATTTGGTCAAAATACCTTAGTGAGGGATGGTGTCAAACACCTGTCAGAGGTCTGAATATGTGGTGTGTACCAATTTTCCCTCATCCTTTGCTTTTGTGAGTTTTTGAAGAAATTGACCACGTTAAGTAGGCAGGATCTGTCATTGATAAAACCAGACTGGCCTGGGTCAAGATATTGTAGGTTAACTATGTTCTTATTTATTAATTCTATAATGATCATCTCCATAGGTTTACAGATTAGGCTGGTCAGACTTTTGGGTCAATAATTAGGGTTCCTATTAAAACCACGAACGCTTGAAATTTCAAATGGCATATGGGCGACACCATATGATCAAAATTTCAAGCATTCTAAGGTTAAACGTAATGTTGCCATTCGGTGCAGAATGGGAGAATTTCCCTTTTCTGCACTGAAGTGCAATCTCGGAGTTGGTATATTTAAGTTGTTGGGGTGTGGGGTGCAGGGGGGCCTGCACCATTAAGGTAAGTTTTTTTGGGTTTTCTTTGTTTTATTACATATTCACACTTTTAAACTTCAATCATATGTTGTCGAACATATGGGATTCGAAGTTTAGAAAGTTTGAATATATAATATAGACCCAATAATTATATGTGTCTTTGATGCCCATCTTTTGTGTAGGAGGACTGTTGTTGCCCCCCATTTGTTCAGCACAAAGCCTGCTTGCAGGCTGATATTGACTAGGCTCTATAGGAGGTTTGACAGTTCCTGTTTCATGCTGGCCAGTAGACAACCTGGTATGTTATCTGGCTCCATAGAAGCAGTGTTCTTGGCCTTGGAAAGCACTTTGAGGACTTATTCTTGGGAGGTTCCAGGGGGGTGTAGATGCAGGCATGTGATCTAGGAATGTAGGGAGAAAGAGAGGAGTGAAATTAGCTAATCTACTATAGGATACATTTAACTCTGTGTCCTCAGGGTGTGAGTATGTGTATCATTTAGCATTAGCTTATGCAGTGCTGGATATTGTTTCTGTGGTTTCTAACATATTTAAAGAAGGCTTTAGGTCTGTTTATTTTCTACTTGGCTATTATTACTTCATATCCAGCTTTGGCTGATTTGATTGAGTACTGGACTCTTTTTAAGTTTAGCGGGAGTTATTTTGATATCTTCAGAGTTACATTTCTTATTGCATACAATATTTTTCTTTTAGTGTAGAGCCTGCTTGCATTTGTGTTCCACCACAGAGGTTATGTTTAAATCTGACACTGTACTTACTTCAGAGGGGGACATATGCATCTATGCGGCTATTCATGTGTACATAAAATTTGGTGATAAAGGATTCACCATATGAGTGGAGGTCATCAGATTGGGAGAGAGTGTTGAATTAGTCAGATTATCACTCCATTTTAGTAGAACAGAGTTTTTCATAATCTCTCATTTCTGATGCATTTGAAGATGCTTCCAGCTTCAGTTTTATGGAGCATTTGACGGATTTATGATCTGATAAGATTAGGGAAGAAGTTATAACTGATGGTGAACAAAGCTGTCCTATATTGGTAAGGATCAAATCAAGGATTATTTTCTCCCCTAGTTGGAGTGCAAACTAACTGGCCTAGACAGTGTATATTTTTGAAGTCCAGAAATTTCAGGGCATAGATGTTCGGGGATATATCAGTCTCACAAATGATGGAGGGACAGTTGATGTCCCCTAGGAAAGTGGTGCTTGGTCTAATGCACAAAGACTCCATATTAATTAGAGAGCAGGTATGGGCCAAGGTAGGGTGTGAGGGGGTTCTATAGATAGATATGATGTAAAAGATGTTTTATGTTGTTTGTTTTCGAGGAGTTCCAGGTTGTTATTGTGCCTCAAAAGTGAGATTTTGTTTATGAATTTAGAGACACCACCACTTTAAGCATCTCTGTCTACTGTTGTGGGCCTAAAAGAGTAGCAGATGTTGAAACCATACACTGATGGTGTTCTTTTAATGGTCTTCAACCATGTCTCTGTGCCTGACAATGCATGGACTGATGAGACTGGTGAGTACCTTCTGGTAGTGGATTTTTTTTCTGATGCTTTTAGCCCTGAGCACCAATACCATCATGCTCTCTGGATTCTGTTTCATTATGTTGGAAGCTTATAAAGATTGAAATTGCCTAAAAAGGCACTATATGGGTGGACAAGCTTACCCCTGGCAAAGCCATTATGACTGTCTACAATCTCTTCCAAAGCTAATATACACTGGACTCTCTTTTACTGAGATTAAAGTCTAAACCAATTATTGAAGTCAATAATATTTTTTCATCTTACATCTCTGAGGTCAATGGATCTTGGTGTGAAGGGTAAAACATATTTTTCTCCATATTTTAGAAGTCTTACACTTAAAAATCACTAAAAAGTCTGAATAGTGATCATTGTCTGTGGTCACGGACTGAGCTCTGGCTGTTTGGATTATACTCAGAGCTTTATTCAATCTGCATGACAGTTTTATTGCCTGCTTTAATCTGCTGCCCTCTTTTCTTTATTTATTATCTGGAGAGAATATCCCCTGAGTGACCAGACAACTTGAATCCTGACAGATAACATGCCAGCTTCTTAAGTATAATGTGATGTCTCTCTTGTCACAGTATGACTTGGTACTGGACATATATAAGTCATTCCTAGAGTAAAATTCTGTTTATGTGCTCACCATAAAGCCATCTTGCATTGTGTAATATTGGAATGTATTACTAATTATACCTTACAGCTCTGAGTGATTGCCTTGCTGAAAGATTAGGAAAACTGGTGAGACAGTGTTTCACAAAACTACTCTAAAAGATTTAATATTAATTTCACCTCTGGACTTAGCAGCATTAAAACTTTTCTTTGTGGTGGAAAATAAAGATTTCTGCATTTATAGAAGGAAGTATGACTTTACATTATGAATATGTCATCATCTCCAGGTTCATCACTGTAAACCCATCAGCTCTGTACTCATCAGATGTTGTTAGTGGTTTTAAGTGCAACATTTCTGAAGTATGGGAATAAGGATGCTTTCCCTTCTACATATAATTATTCATGGCAGGGTGTAAAAGTATTATTACTAGCACAATTATTATTACTATTATTTAATGTGTATTAAGAACTCTTGCATGAAAGATTATGTGGCAGAAATCCTTGCAATGACAGCCTTATCAAGAAGTAATAAAGCTTCTTTATGCTTTGGTGCAGCCTGTGCTAAATGTTGCATTAACAATAAGGTGAAGTTAGAATGCATCAAAGCTTGTAATCTAAAAACAGGTTAACTTTACATTTGAGGGAACTAAGATATGTGCCATTACAGAGAAATGATTCAAAGATCCATCCTGCATTCTGCAAATACCTACTTGGAACTCTTTGTACTGAATTCTATGTGTCACTCAGCTGGAACTGCATATTGGGTACCGCCACTGCAACCTGCTTTTGGACCTCTGTAACACTTTAAACAACTACATCTATAAATTCATTCATGTGAGGCATAAATATAGTGAAAATATCAGCAATATGTGGAAATGGTAGCGTTATAACATCAAAAACTTATTAAACCAAAATGAATGAGTGTACAAAGCCTTTAAATTTTATGTAACATAACATAAAAGACATCTCTGACCAAAAACAACTCATTAAAATAGTCAAAAGAAACAAAGCTTCATTCAAGGTAAAACTGACAATCAGGATCAGTGACAATAATAAGTCCTTTTATATCCACATCTGAATAATGATAGGGGATGTGCAAAATGGTATCACCGCAACAGTGTCAACAGATATAACTTAGTTATTAGCATACAGATTATGATCATATTTTAGACCACATAGGGTTATTTCATCCATTCTTCCTTCATTCCTACAATACTTCTCTTCCCAAAATCTCATTGGAAATGGCCACCTCTGTCATTTCTTGAGACCAAATGAAATACCATGAAGCCTAATTTGTGCAGTCAGAAATACCTTAGTATACCCCGTCATATACATATAACATTAACAGCTTGCTATGTCTCTAATCTCTAGAAATGAACTACTGTAAATCCAATCCACAAATTATGTCTATCCACAGACATATATAATCATCGACTGATCAACCCCATAAGCGTATTATACAAAGTGGTAAAGAGAATCTTCGTGGAATTTATTGGGGCAGACACAATAAACATACTTCTCTCTTGAGTTTTGTCAAAACTAGATTGTTTGTGTTTACCCTTGTATATTTCTTTCAGAGAACAACCATCACTTTGGATGAAGACTTCTCTGTTTATGCAGCCTACCTTTAGCTGACTAAAGTATTTGATACCATACCCCACAACAGAATCACACACACATTTAGTGATATAAAGGTGAATAAAGATATAATGTTGTTCACAACTAGCTATGTGGTTGCATACAGCATATAAGAATAGCAGAAAGCTTGTCACCAATACATTCTGACACCAGTGAAGTCCCCATGAGAATTTGACTTGTGACAACTCCTTGTTATCTTTTCCGAAGGCATCTGGCACGTGGCTCACCAAATTTACTCATGCAGAAGAATTATGACCTTAAACCCACTGACGTCATTTGTCTTTCCAACTGTGCATATTACCCACGAATGGTGCAGTAGAAATGTCCTTATCTTTGATTCAAACAGTTCCCCATTCCTGGCATTTGGTGAACTCTCAAACACCACCTCTACCAACTATGTATGTACTACCAAGTGCAAGAACTAAAAGCCGTCAAAATATTAGAAGACTTTGAAGTCTCTGTAAAGGATGACTTGTTTCATTTGATACATATTATGGCCTCTAACAGTCACAGTTATCTAATCATGTAATGCCAGATGAGTAATTGTGCCCATTTAAATGGCTTTTATCAGACCTACTGTAAAAATGTTGTACCATGTTCTGTAACCTACTCACATGTCATCTGGTGCAATTGCAGATGATACAATGGCTCTTCAGAAAGAGAGCTGAATGGTTTTGTGGCTTTTTTTAAATGCAGAGATTACAGCAATCCCTTCTCTTTTCTATATCTTATGGCTTTTTAAAAGAAACCTATGTGTAACATGTAGAACATCAAGAATCCCTTACTACTTGAAACCATTTGCTTAGAATTACTGCCCAAGTGACTCAAACACAAATAGTTATCCTGTCTCAGTAAAAGTTAATATCAGCTGTATCGTGGAGTGTTAAAATGTCATACCTCAAAAGTTCCCAAATCTGTTGATTAAACTCTTCCTCTCAATCTGACTCAGACAATCCATGCTTTTAAACAGGAACTGTATGACTATATGGGCACCTGTAAGTTCCAGCCTGGGATACAACCACTCATGCTCTATGCCTAAAAGCTATTTATCTAATCTATGAATCTTTGAATTCATGAACACTAAACAGTCATTAGGAAGTCAAAACCTAAATAATGTAATTCAGGTCACCCCATAACCAAACAACAACTTTAGAACTGCACCCCCCACCCGCAAAATTACTCAGTCAGAAAGCAACAAAATGCAAACACTGATAGAACCTTTTATGATCTATTATACTAGCTTGAGCACCATCCTCTCAGATCCTTATCAATCCTAATCATTCAAATGCTCAACCTCTAGTCATTGGCAGTTAGCAAAGTGAATTTTTACAAGAGGGTCAAGTCCCTCTGATCCTCTTGACAGGGTGTTTTTGCCTCCATATCCCCAGTGTCTGTTTGTACTACTTCTTGGGTTACATTAACTTTGGGAAAATATATGCAGTGATCACTTTGTTTATTTGAATCTCTTTCACTTAAATACAGAAATAAACTGTCATCTGTCAGCAAATAAGTACAGAGCAGCAAGAATACGTAAGTAAAAGACACCCACAATTATAGACAGTGTATGTATGTAAGTGGTGAACAAGTGTATAAAAACACAAATATTCTGCTGCATTATTGAGTCACAAATTACAACATATCTTAGTTATGGTGCAAACAAAATGGAAAGCCGGCACTCTTAAATTCTCCAGAAATGAAAATTCAAAAGAAACTAAAAGAGAATAACTGAAGAAGAAATTAGGACTTTAAATTCTAATTCCAAAGTCTCTAACAGTTAATTTTCAAGAGAATGCACAAAATTATTATTGTTTGAGTGGTGAGATGTCTAAGTAAAGTTCAGATTACAACTCACATTGTGTGATTTTTTTAAACAGAACAACCAGATTTACATTTCATATTATAGTCCATGCATTCAAAATTGAATGACATGAGTAACATGAGGACAATTTATGCTGTTGAAATACCGTTTGCTTAAATTCATTTTGTAATGCAAAATTTGTAAAAAAAAGTCTTTTAGAAAAGCTGTCAGTTGTTTTGCAGATTTCAGGAGGCTTGATATGTAAGAAGGGAGTGAGTTGTCTTACACATTTTTTTTTTACTTGGAAATCAAGAAAGCTTTTTCTGAGTTATCTTTCTCTCGCTGAACAATATTCCAGCTGTACTTGTGCAATAAAATGAGATGCAGCTTATGAGATTCAACATACACTGAAGAGTCAGAAGATAAACAGGAGCATTGTACGCCATTTGAAAACCATTTCAGAGCCTCAACTAAGACTTCATCCATCCATCCACAACCCCTTTTTTCCCATTTTTGCACAGGGGGTCGGGATGTCACTTTCAATAGTGACAATCATCTACAGCCAAGGTTCACACCACCAGGTAGCAAGCCTGCCGCTGTAGTTCTTCGACACCATACATACCTATGGCCAATTTAGAGTGTCCAATCCATCTACGGCTTGTTTTTGGAATGTGGGAGGAAACCAAAGCACTCAGGAGAAACACACACAAACAAATGGAGGACATGCAGATTCCACACAGAAAGCACCCCAGTGAAGAAGTGAACTGGAGAACCTATTGCTGTGAGGTGACAATGCTATTTGCTGGATCACTGTGTTGCTCCTATAAACTATACTTGTAATATTAGAGTCGGCACAGGAGAATAATGAAAACATTAACGTTGTCACATGACATGCAGAGAAAAAGGTGTAGGCCAGTACTGTAAGCTAGAAGGTTAAAGTACAAAAACATAAACACAGCAATCTGAAATACTCCCAAAGTATACTCCACCATATCTGAGACAACTTATTCCCTTTTATATCTATGCTAGTTTCTCATGAAATGACAATA